>NW_027273864.1:30442500-30467500 GCF_046630095.1 Trachinotus anak
ACATGAAGCCACATAAATCAAACAGATGCCACTTCTTATAGAATTAACAGCAGAATAAATTGGGATTGGGCTTTGGTCATGCAACACAGGAAGTGAATTTGATTTGGGACACTTGCCGTGGTCACCGGGCGGTGCATCCAGTGCTGCTGCAGCAGCTGATGAGACTCTTTTCATTTGTTGCTTAATCACAACTGCATCATGTGACTTTTGCTTTTCACTCTAATGACTTCGAAACACTTCACTGGATTCTGGAACAACTCAGCAGGTTATGATCTACGGACTTATTTGACTTTGCTGTGTGTGTTTATCCAGCTGACTCTGACTCTGACTTCCCCCCTCTCTGTCTCGGTGTCTTCCTGTGTCCATGTCGGCATCTCGCTCTCCTTCGCTCTCCGTGCTCCTAACTGCTTTGAGGAAACTCCAGCTGGCTCTGTGATCAACTCGCCCTCCCACAGTGATCCCCCTTAATAAACCGTGCACTCTTCCCGCTGTCCTGTGGTGAGGATGGTCACAAACTAGGTCTTGGCTCACCTCATCTCCCTTGAGAGCTCTACCACCCCGACACACACACACACACACACACACACACACACACACACACACACAAGTGCAGCTTCTCATTCCACCACTCTGATCCCTCCATGTCAGTCTGTGCTGCGATGATTAAACGTAACCACAGAGCTGTTGCTTCACTTGGCCTCAGCTCAGCCTCCTGCTGTGTCGTGATTACTACGGTTCATGTGGGACTGAATGCAGAATTCCCACTGGTCCCAGAATTTCTGGAATACCATCCAATTTAGAGACAAGAAATCCAGTTTTCCAATTCTCTGGATAGCTCCAGACTTAGGAGTGTTTATTTTTTGTTTGGTTTTTTTTTTTACATCTTGTCTCTTTGCATCAGATTTTAAGTGTTTTCAGCTTTTCGTAGTGCAACTGTAGCAGAAACCAGGCTGTTTACTTCTTTAGAGGTTCTCTGACCTGAAAAAAAATAATTAGCGAGCCAGCCAGGAAGAGCATTTCTGGGTCATGGAAGCTCCAGTTAACCAGTCCTGGCTCGAGCCACAGCAGGACAGCTGAGACGTGTCCTCGAGCAGAGACGCATACACTGAGACATTACACTGTCAGCAAAGATCTGACTCATGTCACACTGGTGATATTTTCAGTATTGTTTGATGTGAGTCTATTAGTCACAGCACATCCATAGAGAGACAAAGACCAAGATTTTAATGGGTGACACCCCAGCATCAACCTCAAGGGATGAAACCTGAAGCCAACAGTGAAGAGCTGAGAGCTGCAGTTCCTCTAATGACCACCAGAGTCTGGCTCCAGCAGTGAGTCAGTCCCCACAGACTCCCATGTTCAAATGTCCAACTTTACAGCAGAAACAAACATGTTTACAGCCTGGTACAGAAACTGTTCTGGTCTCCAGAGGGCTGATTTTTATATAACTAGTAAAGTCGTGTATAATTGAGGGCGTGGCCTCTTTGAGTGACAGCTGTATGCTTGTATGAGTGTATGCTTGCCATGAAGCAGCGCAAACCAAAGTCTCATCTCCACACTGGCCCCACCTCTTTTTGGATAAGCGATTTACTAATTACAATTAAGTGAAGTTCTGACCTTCTGACCTTTTTTTTCCAAGTTTGAAATGACTATTTTCTTGGGCTTATTGCCTTTATTTTAGCCAGAGTGAGAGAGAGACAGGCAAGTTGGGGAGGGAGAGGGGATGAGGGGATGACACCAGACTCAAACAGCAAGGACCCAAATGGCATGCGATCGACCTGCCATCCACCGGTTGGGGGGGTGGGGTGGCAGATGTCCTGCCTTTTACCTCAGTACCTCAGTCCCTCCATGACCACAGTGCAGCTTCAAAAAGCATCTTTCATCAGCTCCTGTCTGATAAATGTCTTCATCTTTCAATTTTACAAGGTTTTCCATAAAAACCCAGATGACATCATCAATTCCTGACACATGACATGACACACCTGTTTTCACAGGTTAGAGTACACCTTGACGCCATTATTTATCATTTTAAGAGAACATATTTGTGTGTGTGTGTGTGTGTGTGTGTGTGTGTTTCCATACCTGTCAGCTCTGAGCCTGTTTGTGTGAGCCAGCCTGCAGGAGGTTAACCTGAAGTCTGACATCCTTTACTCTGTTGACGTCCTTTGAACGTACAGTATGTCTCTACTCTGTGTGACGATGGCAGACTGGAGGGAAACGTTCACATTTATCACACTAATGCAGATTACGCTCTGCTGAACGACGCCATTCATCACTCTGAGTTTAGCTGGAGCCAAAAACAGAGGGAATGGATGAACACCAGCCACCTGCCAAACAGTGGTACGACCGCGAGAAGCCGATGTTTGAATTACAATATGAAGGATGTCTCTGGATGCATTTATTTGTGTTCTGTTCATTGCTGTCTTCCTGGTTTATCTAATCAGAAGGAGAAGTGCAGGTGAAGTTTGACAGTGAATTTCACAGCCCGGAGTCAGATGCTGATACAGTTTCGTCTTCATTGCTCACTCTGCTCCTCTCGTCTCTCTGGCAGGTGATCAGCTGTCTGTCTGAGGTCCTGGTCAATTCTAAAAACACACTTGGCTGATGAGACAGCGTTACATTTCTCTCCATGTCTAAAACAGTGCTATGAAGTGCTGCATGCCTCTGCTCACTTGCTTGTTTGTGCTTTAACAAATACATTTACTGGCACAAAGTTCCTGGGGCTGCACATTTACAGATGACCGGGTCATTAATGCCAGAACGCCCAGCAACGCCTCCACTTCCTGTGGAGACTGAGATAAGTGAATACCCCACCCCAGCCCCACCCATAATGACAACGTTCTATAGAGGAACCATCCAGAGCACCCAAACTCACTGCATCAGTGTCTGGTTCTCCTGCAGAGAACAGTGAAAGCAGCCCCCCCACCATAACTGAAATATACGCACACCAGTGTGTTAGAAAGGCCACAGACACAATAACCGACCCCTCCCACCACCTCCAGAACATCTGTGCAAGGTCTGCCAATGGGACTCTAAAGCCCCGTTGGATGCTGCCCCTCCCCTCTGACACCTTTAAAATACAGTCTGATATTTACACATAAACGTGTCTGTGTTTCAGTGTGTCTCTGTGAATAAAATAAACCTGATTCTGACATTATTGGATAAACTCATCCCCGACAGACCATTAGAAAGTGTGATACAGAGCTGAGCAGGTACTGATTCTTCTGTCACCAGCAGGACAGAGCCCCCCAGTGGTTATGCAGTTAACTACAACTCAGGTCCTGAGTTCAGTTAGTGTTGAACTGCTACCACAATAAAGGGCAAACAGTGCATATCTGTGCCTTTATGTGGAGCTCTGTTTATTTATTGCTTATTGATTAGACAACAGGAAGTTGTAGCTGCTTCACAATAAAAGTCTGTGGGCTGTGGAGGGTCATATCTGTCTAACACTTAAACAGCATACAAACTGTGTCTCTCCAAAGTGCAAAAATCTGTCCACCTACACTAATTATTAATAACATGTGTGTGTAACAGCAGTTTATCAGCCATCCATAGACACCTCAGTGACACCCAGACTCCAGCTGCTGTCCACCAGGAACAGTTACACCAGGCTGCACAAGTCACTGTAAAACCACACACTGTTAAACCAACATGTTAATTAGTGATGTTTAGAGAAGCTGGTGTGTTTTTGAACTTCAACTGTTTCTTTTAACAAAAACTTTAAACACATTAGGGAATTGATTCATGAGAACCTGGTTCAGATCAGTCCTGAACACCGGCTCATATAAGATGATTTTCTTACTTTGATTAAATAATGAAACAAATAATCCTGCTGCTAATGCAACAATATTATGTTTATTTTGTGTTGTGGGGCAGTAACACTCATGTTGTCTTTAAAGGTCTCATATTTTACACTTCTCCAGTGTTCATTTGAAGTGTTGATAATCATAAGAAAATATGTTTGTGCTTTTCAGAACCAAAAACCATCTCAGTGTAGTTTTACATCTCCTCTCTCAGCTGACTGTTTTCTGAGTGATCTAATAAATATAGCAGATTTCAGGAAAATAAATCCTGCAAGGTTGGATGGTGGGTCCAGGTGGGTAGGGCTGAGAGCGGTGACTGCTTTGTTGTGACATCACAAAGTTCCAGAAGTCCTGACGGCTGGTTTTAAGGCTCAGTGTCTGAATACAGGCTGTGTGCATTTCTCTGTGGACTGAGGCTTTGATACTTTCACAGTATTAATATAGAACCTAGACCTGCTTTATAATCACAAACACATGGACATCTACCTTTAGACTGGATGGAGCTTTAAGGTTGGACACATTTAGAATGTTAATGAACATTAAAAGTTCAGTGAAGTAAAGACAGTGATGTTTATCTCAAGAATGGGAATAAGAAAATAGACTCTTTTGTGTGAGGTGCTCAGCAGAAAAGCGACAGGAAGATGGCGTCTTTGTATTCACATACAAAACATCCAGGTGATACATTCTGTCTGCAAACAGGAACACGACAGACAATAATAAAAACAGATGAAAATGTAATGATGGGACAGGGTGGAGGAGGTGGAGACGAGTCAGGGACAGTGTAATGAAAATATGACAAATGGACATTTGTGGACAAAAACGACCCAGAGGAAGACACCACACACACACACACACACACACACACACACACACACACACACACACCACACACACACGCACACACACACACACACACACACACATAGACACACACACACACACACACACTGACTTATGCAAGACACTTCAGCCCACTGCTGATCTCCTTGTATTTTGTCTAATTTGTTTAGACTGCAATCAGGATCTCATTTTAATTCATTACAGTGTCCTGTGAGTGTGTGTGTGTGTGTTTGCATGTGTGTGTGTTGATGACCATTATTAGTTTTATTCTTGAAGAATGAACCAATTTTCAACACAAAGGGCATTTCAGTCATGTACAACACTGATCGTCACTCTCCACATGGGAGCACCGAGCTGAGCAGGGAATGCGGAGTGAGGAGGAGGAAGTTGGTTGAGTTTGGGTTAGAATCAGGTTGACAGGCTTCAGTGAGAGACTGTCCTGTAACAAATGAGCCCACAGGTCGTCTGTCAGCAGGTTACTATGACCCATCGTTAGGTTCTGTTGCTAGGCGACATCTAGTGGTCGTAGTGATGATGACAGGAGCAAAGGGAAAAGTGCGGTGACGTAGTTTATAGAGCGACAGAGTCCACGTCAGGAGGAGGTTGGGGTGGATGGATGAATATGACCCAGGAGAGCGGTGTTCGATTCCCATGTGACAGGAGCAGTTTATGTTGTTTCTATTATCCATGACCGTTCATTGTTGGTATTGTAACCATGACAACAGAGGTCGTCCGATGTTGAGGAAGTACTTATTCTAACCCAGATCACCATCTCTTCCTGAACCTGACCAGGGCTTGTAGGCACAGAGGGCGGTACGCTGCTCTTGGTACAGGCCACGTGTTGGTGCTGTGGTGACTTTGGACGATATGATAAATAGGAAGAATATATTCGCATCAGTTAGAATAAACATGAGTAATATTCAAATACACAGAAAATTATTCACAACAAGAAGGACAAATCTCTTCTTCTCCTCCTGCCTCTCCCTCTCTTTCAGTCTTTTCCATACATCTCATTTCCTCCTCTCTTCTCTTTGTAATTTCTTCATCATCTCTTCATCCTCTGCCCTCCTTCTTCCTTTTCCCTCCTCATCTCATCTTCATGTGTCTCCTGATTTTCTCCTCTCTCTCTCTCTTCTCCATCCTCTTCCTTCTCTCCTCATCCTCTCCTCTCCCTTCTGTGTCACTTCCCTCCCCCTCTCCATCCTCCAGACACCCTCACTAATCACATATGGTGTGAAGGTGGTGCCCTCTTGTGGTGATGTACACTTGCTCCTCTCAGCAGGCTCATTCCTTTATTCATATTAATATTATTACTTCTAATCTTACCGCAGCAACGACTGAAATAATTGTGCATCAGGTTGTGGACCTGACTGACAAATACATCCTGCTCTCTTTTCTTCCTCTCCCCTGGGGCCTCATTCATGTGACCTAATTCACAGTGGGAGTAAACATAAAGAAATAATCAAATAAATTCTCGGCTGGCACACAGATATGTTTTTTTCATATCCTCTGAGCCCTCAGTCAGAAGAGAGCTCCCTGTTCTCTCACAAAAAAATACAAAACCTACAAACACATAATTCTATTCTTTTCAAATAAGCTGCCATTGAAATCAGGACAATGTGGTCACTTCATTCCTGGTATTAATAGAAGCGAAGAGAGTATTTCTCCTTTGTGACCAGAACTCTCTTTCTCTCATCAAGTGACTCAACCGTCCACTTTCAACCCATGTGTACACCGACCTTCCCGGGTAGCAAAATGAAACCTCACATATACCTCCACATCTGGGCAGAGTGCACCGTTATCCTCCGGATTTTCTGTGTGTGCTTGTGTGCTCCAATTGGATGTGGAAGCAGCATCTTATCTGATTGCATGGGATCAATAAAGTCTTTATCTATCTATCTATCTATCTATCTATCTATCTATCTATCTATCTATCTATCTATCTATGGGCTGGATTCGGGCCTTGGAACCAGGTGAATTCTGGGCCAGAAGAAAAGAAGCATTGATTTTGCTGTCTGGGTTGTTTTGAATGCAGACAATGAGACTTGCTTTCGCATTCAGTATGGTCATATCCAAAATGTAATATCTCAATACAGTGGTGTCCAAATATCTCAAATTATGATACTGAATGTGTCACATGCCGAGGTACAATGTAGAGTAAACAAAGCAGTAAAATGAGGGTTGGACTCGGCAGCGACAGTGTAAAACTGCAAAACTCTTTTGTTTAGGATCTGTGCTGACAGGGGACATTTTTATTGGATCATGCATTAAGCAGCTCTACTTCATTAGTTCTGTGGACTTTTTCAAAGATACAGCAGCTGTATGATCAGAAAGCTGTCACATGTTCTCCGACTAATGTTCTTTAATCACAGAAAAAAGGAGGCTAAGAGAGAAGTAATCATCTCAGACGTTCACATTTTCTCCTTCAGTGCTCCTGCACTGTTCTCTCTCACCTCTCCTGTCTTCTTCCCTCTGTTCTTGTCACAGCACCTTTAGGTGTTAACGTTATCTCTCTGAGTCACTATGTCCCTGACTAAGTGATAACTCGAAGCTTCATTTTAGTACAAAAACGTTTTCTGTCCAGGGCTGTTGGGTCAGAGGTTACTAAAGTCCAACAGATTATCCTGTTTTAAGAACAACTGAACCAACTTCACATATCTGATAACTGCTCTAAATATATGTCTATGTACAAAAACCACGGTCACGGCCTTGGGACGACTATGTCTTACGATGGAGCCAGTAAAAAAGCCCATAGGTCACTATGACCCATCGTTAGGTTCTGTTGCTAGGCAACATCTAGTGGTCGTAGTGATGATGACAGGAGCAAAGGGAAAAGTGCGATGACGTAGTTTATAGAGCGACAAAGTCCACGTCAGGAGGAGGTTGGGGTGGATGGATGAATATGACCCGGTGTTTGATTCCCATGTGACAGGAGCAGTTTATGTTGTTTCTATTATCCATGACCGTTCATTGTTATTATTGTAACCATGACAACAAAGATCCACTGATGTTGAGGAAGAACTTATTTAAATCCAAATCATGACCTTTTTTCCTGTTTTCTAACCCTAACCCTATTTACAAAACCGAACCAAGCCATGACCGTTACTATAGTAACCATGGTGACCGAGGTCCATTTCAGGAGACATTCCTATGTATCACAGTTTAGTATTGGAGAACCAAATAACCCTTTGTCATGACATACATGGTACGAGGTTAAATAAGAGTAACATGTTATGTTAAAAGAAACTCCATCTAATATTACCATGAATGCAAGAGCTGATGTTTTACTGTTGTGCAAAACAATAATAATAATAATAATATTAATAATAATAATAATAAAGAATTGAAGAATTGAAGACAGGGCTAGAATTTCAGATATGAAGGTCAGGATCCCAGTAAAGTCTAGAATAAAGGTTAATATTCTGTGACATAAAACTTAGATTAGAGATATAGAGGTTTATGTCCTGTTGGGGTTAGGTTCATAGAAAGTTAAATATTTCCTGAAGCTAAGGAAATTTATAGACAGATAAACAGGTAGATAAAGAGAGAGAGAGAGAGAGAGGCAGAGAGATGCAGAGAGAGATGCACACACACACACTGGATTTCAAGAAAATATATTCCATGGGGTTTGATGGAGAGCCTGGCAACCACTGCTCGATCCACCTGAGACCAAAACACACAGCTGTTTACAGCAGCTTTCACTAATGGACCAGAGCTTCTCAAAATAGATTAACACACACGTAGACACATACACACACACACACACACACACACACACACACACACACACACACACACACACACACACACACTTGCCATGAACACACTCACAAATTGTGAGCAATTCCATGTTGAAGAGACATCAGAATACAGAAGTTAAAGTGAGATACATGAACAAAACCATCATGCTGAGATGATTGCATATACACCTCTTCCTCCTCATCTTCCCACACACACACACACACACAGACACACACATAGACACACACAGACACACACACAACCAGCAGAGAGGCCGTAATCAGGCAAAAATCACCCTCTGTCGTCAGCAGTCATTACAGATATCCACGCCTCGCCGAGTCTCATTGTGATTTGGTTATTTGACACAATCATCATTACATTTACTTCCAGTGCACTAGGCTGACACAGTCGTCCAGAGCAATTTCAAATGGCTTCATCGATAAAGTAAGTTTCATTGCCTACATCAAAAATTGGAGCAAATCAGATAAGAGAGCCTGGAAGAGGAGGATGTGGAAAGTGAATTCATGGCGTGTCTGAGAGTGTGGACCTTGGCAGAAATTCAATGAACTCAGCAGACTGGAGAATTGTCGAGCAAAAGCCATTTGGCCAATACCAGGGCTTAAATTCCCGTTTTGTAAAAACAGAATTTGGAGGGAGATGAGTCACACGTCTGAAAACCTCAGGTGAGACACAACATAAATATCAAGATGGTGTCACTTGCTTTAAAAATAAGCTAAAGCTCCATCCAGTCTAAAGGTAGATGTCCATGTGTTTGTGATTATGAAGCAAGTCTAGGTTCTATATTAATACTGTGAAAGTATCAAAGCCTCAGTCCACAGAGAAATGCACACAGCCTGTATTCAGAAACTGAGCCTTAAAACCAGCCGTCAGGACTTCTGGAACTTTGTGATGTCACAACAAAGCTGTCATTGCCCTCAGCCACGTCCCAAGCCCGCCCACCTGGACCCACCGTCCAACCTTGCAGGATTTGGTTTCTCTGAGTGTTTACCTGAAATCTGCTGTATTTTTATTGGATCACTCAGAAAACAGTCAGCCAAGGAGGTTCAGATCCTCTCTTCTGATTGGCTGACTGACCTGTTGTTACTAGAGCTCCAGAGAGAACCTGAGAGAGGAGATGTAAAACTACTGAGATGGTTTTTGGTTCTTAAAACCACAAATATATCTTCTGATGGAGATCAACACTTCAGATAAAACACTGGTAAATCATAAAATAGGGGACTTCATTTTTTTAAATTTGCCTTGGAAATTAGTGGAGGACCTCAGGCAGATGCTTCACTCACTCATATCCTCACTGAAAATATTTCCAAGGATAAGCATGAACAAGATTATAAATATGAGAGTCAGTCCTTCACTAGAGGCTCTTCAATAACTGAAGTGAAAAGAAATTCCCCTGAGATCTTGTGTCACTTAAAGTTAGAGCCTGTGCTGATGAAATGAGTCTGCTATGTGCTTGTTGAACATCATAGGTAAAGCATCGTATAACATACCTAACAGCTGGAAAACAAGCTTGGAAACATGAGAATACTGCCTTGACATTGCACTAAAAATCCTTTTCAGATTGACTCTTTTGTCAGAAAGTCTTTCTTCAGCATGCTGAGAATATTTAGACTGATTTCCAACAGAGTCCTGCAGAGCACCTGGCTTCTTCTATCTTATGTCAAGATACAATTATTTCTAGAAAATTCTGTAAATCAGTCGTAATATTTGTGCCACACCTGCAGATCTTTTCTCTTGTAAAAAATATGGCACTCAGGAATAAATCATAGTGTGGACACTCTTGATAAGATGGAGGTGTGTGCAGGTGAGCGCTGAGCTAGAGGTGGCAGGTGTTTTAATCTACATTTCTGCACAGAACCTGTGACCTTGTGAAATGACCATGTACCCAATAATACTGACAAAAGAGAAAAAGGAACTCAGCTGCAGTATTTCCCACTGGTGGGCTGTGAAGGTAATGCAAGTGGGCCGATGACAGTACAATTTTCATGGAAAGGTATAATTCTAATATTTTATTATTTTTGTTTTTTAAATATTTAAAAAGTTAAATGATCTTTAAAGACATTAGACATGTTGAATAACTTCTTTCCTCTAGTTTTTTCCTCTTGTATTAAGGCCTATCATTGTGATAAGCCAATGAACTTTTGGGGTTTCACAGGCCGGGCTGTTTTGCTGCCGGACCACATTGTGTACTTATTTGCTATCTCAGTCTGATTACGCTCTAAAAGATCACATCCATGGTAAACAACTTTAAAAAATGGATAGCCGAATTAAAAGCAGAGAAAGTCAAGAGACAGATGGTGACTGAACAAGTGGAAATTGACTTTCAGCCTCAACATGTAAGATACTTGATTAATATTGTGGGAACTGCTCAAGCTGCAGCACAGCTGACCAGAATTAGTGATGTGCCAGAAATCCAACCAACAGTCCAGCAGCCAGGTCGCTGATCCTTCGGGTGTCGTGATCACCCTGAAACTGCTCGTTGGCTACAACCACTCTGTCTGAAGTTCAGTCTCATTCTAAGAAGAGCTGGTGGTGAGCAATTCAGGGTTAAAATCAGCTATAAACCAAACAGTGCCTGCCCGTCTAAACAGATCCAGGGTTCGGCATGTTGCTCTAAGATATTTTGACAGGACACACAGACAAACGCTGATCAGTACCACAGGACAGATCAACCTTTCTTTCAGGCTCCTCTTCCTCCTCCTTTACTTTCCCTTCACTGGCCTCTCTGCATCAGCTACAAGCAGCAGTAATACATGTATAACATAATGCATGTTGCTAAAACAATGGGCTGTTCTTATCTTAATTTATTCCTATTATACCCTGAGGATGGAGTTTAACTGGTTCTCAGTCACACACACACACACACGCACACACACAGCTCATTAACCTGGAGAGAAGCTCTTAGCACACAGGAAGCTTTCCACTCCATTAGCCGGTATCATTATTGCAGGTACTTGGATCCTAAATGGGAATGTGCTTTCCGTCAGACAGTGGAAACAGGTATGACTGCTGGAATAAGTAATATGAAGAGCTGAGAAAGGTCTAATCGGTAATGCGAACAGGAAGAGGCATCCTAATAGAGCTTTACACACACATTTCCCAGCAGCCACTTCTGCATCCATCATATTGTACATGAAGAGTAATGTTCTCATGGATGAATGTCAATTCAATACTGTTATAAAGAAAAACTCATCAGCAGTATTTCTTAATTCACTGACCCTTCGTCCCAGGTGCTTCTCTACACCTCCACAGAAACAGTATTCTGACAGACTCCTTACATCAACTCACACAACCACTCCAACTCTTTGTACACTAAAATAATCCAGTCATGATAAAGGGACAGTCATAGGGTACAACTAGAACTATGGCCTCGTGGTTGTACGCCACTCAGACTGCCTTCAGATCACATCCCTGTTTATCAGAATCAGAATCAGAATCAGTTTTATTGCCAAGTATGTTTTCAAATACAAGGAATTTTTTCTGGTGATTGGTGCAATTGAGAATCAGGGGGATCAGTGACAGTGGGGCTCTCTAGCCTTGTTGATAAGGCTGATAGCAGATGGGAGGAAGCTATTTTTGTGGCGAGAGGTTTTGGTCCTGAAGGACCGCAGCCTCCTGCCAGAGGGGAGTGACTCAAAGAGTTTGTGTCCAGGGTGGGAGGAGTCAGCTACAATCTTCCTTGCACGCCTCAAAGGATGATACGCTGCAGTCTGTTATTGTCCCTCTCCGTGGCAGCAGCGTACCAGATGGTGATGGAGGAGGTGAGGATGGACTCAATGATGGAGGTGTAGAAGTTCACCATCATAGTCCTTGGCAGGTTGAACTTCTTCAACTGCCTCAGGAAATACATCCTCTGCTGAGCTTTTTTGATGAGGGAGCTGATGTTTAGCTCCCATTTGAGATCCTCTGTGATGGTGGTTCCCAAGAAGCGGAAATGCTCCACGGTAGCCACGGGGGAGTCGCACAGGGAGATGGGGGTGGGTGGGGCTGGGCTCTTCCTGAAGTCCACTATCATTTCCACTGTCTTCAGAGCATTTAGCTCTAGGTTGTTCTGCCTGCACCAGGTCACCAGACGCTCAGTCTCCCACCTGTAGGCAGACTCATCGCCATCAGAGATGAGTCCAATGAGAGTGGTGTCGTCTGCAAACTTCAGGAGCTTGACAGACTGATGGCTGGAGGTGCAGGTGTTGGTGTACAGGGAGAAGAGCAGAGGAGAAAGAACGCAGCCTTGCGGGGATCCAGTGCTGATGGTCTGGGAGTCAGACACGTGCTTTCCTAGCTTCACGTGCTGCCTCCTGTCAGACAGGAAGTCGGTGATCCACCTGCAGGTGGAGTCAGGCACGCTCAGCTGGGAGAGCTTGTCCTGCAGCAGAGCCGGGATGATGGTGTTAAAGGCAGAGCTGAAGTCCACAAACAGGATCCTAGCATAGGTCCCTGAGGAGTCCAGGTGCTGGAGGATGAAGTGGAGAGCCATGTTGACGGCATCATCTACAGACCTGTTGGCTCTGTAGGCGAACTGCAGGGGGTCCAGGAGTGGGTCAGTGATGGATTTGAGATGGGACAGGACAAGGCGCTCAAATGATTTCATGACCACAGAGGTCAGGGCAATGGGTCTGTAGTCATTTAGACCCGTGGGCCTTGGTTTTTTGGGGACAGGGATGATGGTGGAGGATTTGAAGCAGGCTGGCACGTGGCAGGTCTCCAGTGAGGTGTTGAAGATGTCCGTGAACACCGGAGACAGCTGATCAGCACAGTGCTTCAGGGATGATGGAGAGACAGAGTCAGGACCGGCTGCTTTGCGGGGGTTCTGCTTCTTAAAAAGCCTGTTGACATCTCTCTCCAGGATAGAGAGAGACTTTGGTAGGGGAGGAGGAGGGGGGTTCTGATGTGGCTCTGATGTGGAGGTTAGTGTCAGGCTTGTCCCACTGTCTTTCAAAGCGGCAGTAGAACTCATTCAGATCAGTGGCCAGACGGAAGTCATTAATGGAGTGGGGGGGTTTAGGTTTGTAGTTTGTGATCTTTCTGAGCCCTTTCCAGACAGAAGCAGAGTCGTTGGCTGAGAACTGGAGCTGAAGTTTCTCAGAGTACAGACGTTTAGGTTCACTCACCGCCTTGCTAAACCTGTACTTGGACTCTTTAAACCTGTCCCTGTCCCCACTCCTGAAAGCTTCCTCCTTTTGCCTCCTGAGCTGACTGAGCTTAGCTGTGAACCAGGGTTTGTCATTGTTATAACTCACCCTGGTGCGTGATGGGATACAGCAGTCCTCACAGAAGCTGATGTATGACGTCACAGCCTCTGTGAACTCATCCAGACTGTTGGAAGCAGTCCTGAACACCTCCCAGTCAGTGCAGTCCAAACATGCCAGCAGATCCTCTATGGCTTCACTGCTCCACTGCTTCGATGTCCTCACAAGATCCAAGATCCAAGATCATGTAAAACCTTTTGTGTGAAATTTTGTCATAATTACCGTGTGAAGTCTTCAGTTATACTAATAAGTGTTTTGTGCAGTCACAATGACCTTTGACCTTTGACCACCAAAGTCTAATCAGTTCATCCTTAAGTCCAAGTTAATGTTTATGCCAAATTTGAAGTAATCCCCTCAAGCTGATGGACGGCCATAGAAAAGGTGGGAAAGAGGCTCAGGTTCAAGAGGTTACAATTTCAAATTAAAAATAATCCATCGCTCTGCTGCCTCGATCAGCAGGACAACATCAGTGCCTTCAAAACCACCACTACAAAATAAAAGCTCCTGGAGCTGACAAAACTATGGTTGTTTTGGGTTTTAATTTCAATACTAAAACATTATCACAACCTGCTGGTCATGTTAAACACCTAATTAGCACATACTGATCAGAAACAGAGCAGAATGGATGTCCAGTGTCATGAAACTTGATTGTCCAGAAAAGTGGAAAACAGACATCCTTTGGTGTTCTCCTTTAAGGAACCAGGACTCCATCATTCTCTATTCTTGTTTGACCTTCTAACGTCTGTGGTAATTACTGGTCTGTCTGTGATGCTCAAATCTCTTCATCAGAAACTCATTACCTTCACGCCACACTGGGCACAGATACCATACACTGAGCTTTTGTTAGCTCCTACACAGGTAGCACCTTCCTTTGAAATCCTGGCAGAATATCACATAATTATTCAATTTAATACATTAAAAAAATTCAATGCTAAATACATCCCATAATAACTATATTCCTTGGCTGTGTAGTAACATATGTCTCTGCCTGCTGTGGAAAGTCAGGAAAACCTAGAGTCCACAGCCTGAGGCAGATTCTGGATGAGTCAGACATCTTTGATTTAGACATTTATGGTCAGTAACGATGATGAGAGAGAAAACAAACATTACACAGCTGAAAGTTGTGGTGGTGCAGACTGAAGGTCGAGGCAGGGACAGCAGTGAACCAGGGCGATGGAAGAAATCTCAAAACTTCTTTGTTAACTGGTTTTTCTTTTTGTGTCTGTGTCTTTCATGTCTTCCTTTATCTGTGTGTGTGTCTTTCTCACTCTCTCTCACACACACACACACAACATGGAACCCTCTCACACACACTCCAGTGATCACACTATTGAAAACTGTTGACAAAACCAATAAGGTGGGTTTTTTTTCATCACTCTCTCCATCTTTCTTCTCCATTTCCTCACACCACATCTCTCCACATCCTGCCTTAGCTGCTGGCACACACACACACACACACACACACACACACACACACAGACTTTCATTCATAAAAGCAGTCGGTGTTCTCATTCAGAGGGCGAGGCCGAGCCCAGGCACTCAGTCACTGTCAGTGACGGAGACAGAGGCTGGAGACTGTTGAAGAACTGCAGCCAGCAGAAACACAACGCTGCTGGGACGTCGCCTGGAAGCTCTTCAACAGTGAACACACCAAGCTCCCATTAAAATAAGTATAGCACGTCTTACTATTCAGCAATTTCACATCAGTATAAAGTGTCTGTGAATCAAATTAGTGCCAGGATTTGACTCTTCGCCTCCCTTGTGTGTTTGTCTCTTTGTTTTGTCTTTCTGTCTGTGTGTGTGTGTCTGTCTCTGCTCAGTGTGGCTTCCTGGTCCCGGCTCCCGCCAATTCAAGACCATCATGACTTTTAACCCCCAGTCCCTACATCACCACAATGCAACTTAAAAATAATTTTATTAGACCCTCTGAGACCGTCCTCCTGTGAGCCCACAGGTCGTCTGTCAGCAGGTTACTATGACCCATCGTTAGGTTCTGTTGCTAGGCAACATCTAGTGGTCGTAGTGATGATGACAGGAGCAAAGGGAAAAGTGCGGTGATGTAGTTTATAGAGCGACAAAGTCCACATCAGGAGGAGGTTGGGGTGGATGGATGAATATGACGCAGGAGAGCGGTGTTCGATTCCCATGTGACAGGAGCAGTTTATGTTGTTTCTATTATCCATGACCGTTCACTGTTATTATTGTGACCATGACAACAAAGATCGTCTAATGTAACTTATTTTAACCCAAATCACCATCTTTTCCTGAACCTAACCAAGCCATGACTGTTATTATAGTAACCATGACAACCAAGGTCCGATATGCCTCATCCAACCAGGATACCTCCACCACTGAGAAACCTCAGGATCTCAGTGCTGCTGCTTCCCTGTTTCACTCCATCCAACAGTTACTTTCACCACTTAAACCCAGCCTGGGCCCAACAATAGAGACCTGCCTAATTACACTGTTAGTTTGTCTTTCATCAAGGATTTTACAATTGAATATGATTTTTTTTCCTTCAGGTGAAAAGTTCAGACATATTTTGAAGGGCTTCTGTGTCTGACTGGTCAGGTAGAAAGAGGCTGATACTCTCCCTTTGATTTTCTGTAGTGCAATAAGCTGTCTTTGAAATTCCTCGACCTTACAAAATTCAATTTAAGTGTAACTCCTGAAGGCGAGTCCGTGAACTATTACTCACAAAGCACTAAACTGACAGGCATAAGAACAAGTCCGTCACCACATAACATTAATACACGTTTATACACAGCTCCTGTTATATTCAAGAGATGTCACTGTACCAAAAACAGCAAACATAACAATCGACGTATCATAAATTGACTGTTAGTCAGATCTGTAATGTTACAGTTCATCGTCGTTATGGGTGTATGTTATGTGTATATTTATTTTCTTCATTTAGCACCATAAACTCAGCCATGTTGCAGTTAAGATGCAATCAGAGTTTTTTCCTTACTTCAGTCACTAAAGTCTTTTATGCAACAGATTAACTGACTATAAGTGATTTTTTAAGTATAAAAGTAAGATAAGCAGAAAACTTGAAATACCTCACATTTTAAGGAAACCTTAAGGAGAAGACTGAAGGTTGTTTTTATTTTAAGGAAACCTTAATTCAGACTATAAGGAAAATCTTAAGGTGTTTGGCCCCAGATGTTTAAGAAAAAATACACTTCAACCTCATTACAATATTCCAGTCCTATCCCAGCCCTAAGGCCTGATCAGCTTTCATCAAAGCAGCCGCTCCATTCTGAGTCAGTTTTGATTCTTTCCCTTTTATTTTCATCTATATTTAAATTGTTAAAACTTTTCTTTACTTGTTTGAGAAGAAGGAGGTTTAGTCGGCTGAGAGCAGGAGAGCAGTGCAATCACAGAAAAAAACAGCAACAGACTGAGAACCTCAAATATATTCAATAATAGAATGATGAAGCAGTATTCTAATAGTATAAACACCAATAGGAAATGATTGAAAAGCTCAGGAGAGGAGAAGAATAAAACAACAGAATGATGGATGGACGCAAAGAAAGTTCAGCTTTTCCAATTTCAAAATCCTTTTCCAGTGAGTTCGCCACAGACGGAGCAGAGGGCATGAAAGCTCCTCAGCCTATTTTAGTTTGGTCCCCTGGGACTGAAGCAGTAAAAACAATTCCTTTGATGGGGGAAAAGCAATTTCCTCTATTTTGTCCTCATAAATAAAAGTACATGAACAATACGTCGCAGACATCAGAATGACTTTTTTATCCAGGCTGAAGATCGTTGGTTAACTCACGTCATTATACTGAAAAAGAAACCTGTTTCTTACTGGACCGTTCCTGTAACTTTGAAGAGAGCGGAGCTGCTGGCGATCAGTCCAAACTGTTTCTCCCCTGGTTTTAGCTTCACCAAGTAAAAAATAAAATGATATTATGGCTCCATGTGTAGATACAGTTACTCTGCTTGTGTTTCATGGCTGCTCCTACAGTTTAAAGCAGAGCAGTAAAACTAGGCACATGGTGGGAGTTCAGTGGGGGATTCTGATTGGTTGGAAGGTGTGGATTAACTTTTAGTAACTACACAGTTTAACCAGACTCCTATGATCTACAAGTTTGTTTCTAAAAGCATGCACCAGTATTGAAGTGTAGGTAGAGGCAGCAACTAATGTTATTAACAGCCAAAAAAATTGCTTCTAAAAATATTGTGTAATTTTACATGTGTATCATATTTCCATGAAACTACTGGTGGGAAGAAGAAAGAGGATTTAAATAGAGGAGCTAAATAACATTAGCCATGGTGAAGTTAGTGGTCCGAGGCTGTGGGACAGCTGCAGGGGGAGGGGGAGGAGCCGAGAGAGGACACCCACACAGAAAATAAAGACGTGGAGAAGTGACAGATGAGAGTGAAGGAGAAAGAGAGAGAGAGAGAGAGATGTATCTGTATCTATGTTTTCCTGCTTTTAAAACTTATCAACAATATAAAAATTCTTCCCAAGTTAGTTAGTTAGTTAGTTAGTTGGTGGTAGTGGTTCTTAGCGTCCGCATCAATATATAACTGGTCAGATATCACCCCTCAGGCCTACAGAGCAGGACACCTCATACAGCCACAGTCAACTGAATGTCTTCAAAATCAATGTTCAATACATTCTAAATTGTTATCCAGGTATCCATAGCAACAGTACTTGTAACCTGTTCAACACATTTCCTATTTTAGCCTGTGGTACCATAGCAGGTGTCTTTACACTGAATTAACTCCTGGTCCATGATTCCTGTGCACTGCTCACGGCTCCATACAGACCTCAAATATCTTCACCAGTGACTTCTAAAAAAACAATATGGCTGTTCCAAAAATACAGGAAGTCCTTTACAGCAAACACATGTTGCATGTTGTGCTAATTTATTGTTGTATTTATTGTTTGTGAGTTACAATGTTTTATTCTTAACCAGTCTGTGAAACTAATGTCAAATTTTCACATTCATGGACAATAATAATAATAATAATAATAATAATAATAATAATAATGAGTAAGCAGGGGAATGTCAATTTAAAACACTGATTTAGGCACCAACTGTGATAACATTCAGCCTTATTTCAAACAATCTTAGCACCATTTTCATTTTACTTATAAGCAAGAAAACCAATTTTTCTGTGAATTGTCACTATACAATGTTCATGATAATTACACTGAGTGCTGTGAATATCAAGTATTACATTTCTTATTTTAGATGTGTTAATGTAAATTAACAACCAGTGACAAATCAAATGTAAGAGAACATGATCAAGATCACATGCAAGCAAAACATCAAGCAAACATCAGTGCACGTGTTGTGTTTAACGTGAAGAGAAAAGGTCAAATAAGAAAATGGATGAACTGAAATTTAAAAGGAAATTAAACGTATTAAATCAGGCTCTGATGGGGAAATGAATTTATAGGAAGGAGCGTTCATTTACAGTTGTGACAGATGCAGAGAGTTAAAGAAGAAGACGGGTTCATCAGATGTTGTTGAGACAAACAGCAAACCACCGTTCTCACTTGTATCCACAGTCACACAACTGAAGTGAGCTGTGTCTGCAGCACAGTGAGCGTGGTTTATTTCTGAGTCAAAAAGTCATGTCGTGGGAACGTATTGAGCATGACGTGTAGAGATGAAGTTGTCAAATTAGTTGCAAAATGACTCTCATCAGCTCCTGTCTTTCACATCCCTGGCAGTGAAAATACACATGAACACTCAACACAGACTAAAGTTGATCGGAACCCTGAACCCTGAACCCTGAACCCTGACCCGAGGTAGCGAGCGCCAGCAGAAACACTCCTGTCTCCCAGTGACTCGACTGACTGACACAGCAGTGTGGCCTGCCCCCCCCCACCCGCCCTCCACACTGCGTTGCACTCCTGCCGAAGCAGAGACAGCAGCCGTCGATCAAACTGTCTGGACAAACATGAATATGAATCAGCAACTGAGGCTTTTTTCTGCTGTGGCACCAATTACAGACCCACAATGTTTATTTAGCACAACGGCTCATTTTATCCCATATAACATCTCATTGTTTCTACTCCCCTCTGTGCTGACTGATGGTGATGATGATGATGATGATGATGATGATGATGATGATGATGATGATGATGATGATGATGATGATAGGTTTACTTTCATTCATAAAACTGAAAAAGAACAGCAGTTGTGACAATATCATAAATCTGATATTTGCTGAAGCTCTTATTTTGACTTGTGCACAGATATACAATGCAATGTGCAGAACTAATATAATATGACTAATAAAGATCAGTGGCAACAGAAAGCCCCTTTTCTTTTTAAAGGTCTACAACATCATCTCATCAAACATAAACAAGCTGTATCATCTTTTCTTATTATTAGCTTACAAGTAGAACTAAATTGTATCAGCTTTTATTTTGGCATGTGCAGGTGAGATATGTGCAGGTCATTAATGATCTCAGAATCCTCTTTCCTAATAAAGGGCTATAAAACTGAAAATCAATAACCAGCAGATTTTCAGATTCCCAATAAACAAATGAAAAACATCATCATCAGACAGGTAATGCGGGTACAGGACGTTTTGCAGTGACGACTCCATTAAGGTTTACAGCTCACAAAGACCCACTCAGCAAAAATCCAGAAAGGAGGTTGAACTAACACAGAAAATTAAAACTGAACATGAACAGGATCAACAATAACAACATCTGAGTGAAACATCGGGGTGGAGATGGGGTCTCTGCAGAGCAGGATCCATTAACGCTCGCAGCTCACACAACAACATGGAAATGACACAAACAAATGAACATGAGCTTTATGTGTGTGACGACCATCACACCCACTACGACCACAGGAAGAGGGGAAGAAGAAGTGCTATGACGACTTCAACTTTTAACACGTCAGCAGGACCGTAGAAAGGGAGGGAGAGAGATGGAGAGACAGATACAGAACAGAGGCAAGAGGGGAGAGAGAGGTGAAGAGAGAGCAGGAGTCGGAGGAGAGAGAGGTAGAAACAGAAGAGACTAGCATAAAAATCAGTTCTTAGAAAAAGCTCTATTTTTGCTCCAGTCTCTCACTGTTTCAGCACACGCACACACACACACACACGCACACGCAGACACACACACACACACACGCACACACACACACACGCACACACAGACACACACACACACACACACACACACACACACACACACACACACACACACCAGCCTGTATGGAGAACCTCAGTATGTACTAACACACATTATGAGTATTGGTCCCTGGTGCTCCGTACTGGATTTGGTAAATGGTTCAGTGATTGAAAGGTTCCTCAAATAGCAGGATTTAATTAAAACACCCTCTGTGTGTGTGTGTGTGTGTGTGTGTGTGTGTGTGTGTGTGTGTGTGTGTGTGTACACATCTTTTTCCAGACATTTTGGCTGGTTCTGACTGGTTCTCTCAACTTCAAATGGCAGTTTGAGGGTCTAAGTTTTAGAGTTGGGGGGTTCAGACAATCAGCTGTGGTCAACCAGTCTCCAACCTGAACCCCCACCCCTCCGTTACGACCCACAGTAGTGTCTCCTGAAATAGTGCCCCTATAGCTGCATGCGTCCCCTTGGTTGTCATGGTTACAATAATAAACACACAGACTGTGCTGACACCAGTATACCTACTTTTGTCACCATGGTTACTATAATAATGGTCATGGCTTGGTTAGGTTTAGGAAAAGATGATGAGTTCGGCTAAAAGAAGTACTTCCTCAACATTACATGATCTCCATGGTTACAATAATAACAATGAACAGTCATGGATAATAGAAACAACATAAACTGCTCCTGTCACATGGGAATCGAACACCGCTCTCCTGGGTCATATTCATCCATCCACCCCAACCTCCTCCTGACGTGGACTCTGTCGCTCTATAAACTACGTCACCGCACTTTTCCCTTTGCTCCTGTCATCATTACTACGACCACTAGATGTCGCCTAGCAACAAAACCTAACTATGGGTCATAGTGACCTGCTGACAGACGACCTGTGGACAGTCTTGTCGTGGTGGTTAAATACACACGAGCCAGAGCATTTTTCCCGATAGCAGAATAATAATGTGGTGGTCAGACCATTCTCCAGCTCTGACGCAGCTCTGTGGAGATCTGGTCTGAGTATCTGAGACCACAGAACTCAATATTCAAAACCAGTATCCAGTTATTTTGATGTGACAGTATCAGAACATACTGACGTCCCGTGTCCCTCAGCTTTATCTCTTGCACACGCACAGACACACACTCAAAAGCACACATATAGCATACGCCTGCTGCAAGTATTTATTTGTTTTGAGAAACCAGTCTCACCAAAAGGTCCATTTAGTGGATTTTCTTCACTTGATCTTTTGGCCTTTAGACTAAAGTCTGAGGCTGAAGGTTCATAGTTGACCTTTGAGAAAACAATCTCATCACAACATGTATCCAGTCGCTTATTGGAGCTTTTGACTGTATCGCATCATCTTCATCAGCTGATGGAAATCAGAAAAAAAAGGGAATTTGAAAAACATCTCCAAATGAAAATCATGTGATATAGCAACTCACTATAGCAACTAAATGAATCTTGTGGTCTGATTGTCTTCTGAGCTTCTGTTTCCAAGGTCAGCTGTTCATTTTAAACCCCAATTCATTATTGATTAGCACTGAAATGACTGGTCAGTGTTATTAATTTCAATTTCCATCAAAGCAACTGTCCAGAGCCTGAAAATATTCAATGTACAATCATATAAAACAGAGAACAACTCGTATCTGTGGAGCTTGAAAAATGAACTTTTACTTGACAAATGACTTTTACTCATATTCACTCATTCAAGTCATTTATGAATAATTTTTCAGCACTAATCAATATTAAATGTGATCATTTGTTGCAGCTCTCGTGCGGAAGTGTGTGTTTGTGTTGTTCTCAAGTGTGTATTTGTGTTGTGTATTCCCAGCGGCTCAGCTTGAAGCAGATTGAATCGGAGCACTTAAAGATTCCCCAGAGACAAACAGACGAGCAGAGCACTGAGCTGCTCGTCTTGCCTCAGCTCTCTCGCTGTCCGGTCCGAGTCCGGTGCAGCTCTGGGCTCTGACAGAGACGCTGCTGTGGTGAAGTTTGTACTGAACCAGGTTAAAGAAGAGCAGCGTGAAGCGCCTTCAGCCTTCCTTCTCTCGTCCATTTCTCTTTATTCATGCTTCTTTCTTCTGTCTTTGACTCCTGCAGCAACATCTCTTTCTCTCCCCTCATCCCTCCATCCTTCCTTCTCTCGCTTCTCTCATCCCTCCCTCCTTGAACATACAAGCTGAGGCTATTTTCATTTCTTTTGTCTTCTGTCCTTTCTTCTCTCTTACTCTTCTAACATACAACCTCCAGCTGAGTTTGACTTTACTTCTCTTGTACCTTTTTGGTTCTTTATTTCCACCATGTGTTTAGAGACAACAGAAGGAAGGATTCAGGTACATATGTATTTTTCTTTACATTGTTCTGATTCATGCTCCTTGTTCCTTCCTTTTCTCCGACTGCTCTAAAACACACTGTGGCCCCAGGCTGTCTGTGTCAGCAACAGGCTGCAAAAACTGCTTTAATAATGCAACACATATACACTGCAACAAGCTCACAGACTGACTGGCTGTGTCGTACGTGATGCTGTTTGCGTCTGTGCTAACCTGAAGCTTTATTCTATAAATTACTCTTTAATAATGAAACACCTTCAGGCTCTTGACTGGCATGCTGGCTGATTGGGTGAATAAAGAATTGTTCAAGCAGGGAAACAACTGATTGAACGGACGTCTAGTTAATGCACCAAAATCATCATCAGACATCATTATTTTGTACACACTTGCTCCTGGAAGTCCTTTTCTGCACAGACAATGTTGGATGTGTGATATCAATGAAATAAAAGGGCTGGATGAGCATGAATCTATATCCCTCCTGAATCATCATTAGAAAAATGAGCAACTGGCTACATCCCATGGATACAACCAGCTGCCAAAACCTCACCCTTCAAAACTGTTTTAACCACCACCTTCTGGTGGTCTTAAACCTCCTCCAGACATGTTTTAAACTCTGTAAAAATCCTCTGCTATGATTAATATTTTGTTTAACATGGTTTTCCCACATAAAAACAGATCTGAAGCTCATCTATTCAGACTCCCTCATTGAGAAACTTGGATTAGACCTTAAGCCCCGCCCACCACCTGCTGGCTCCAGGTGTCCAGGTGACAGAGCAGAGAGGATGAAGATGTTAGAGGAGGAAACATCAGAGAGACTCAGCCTCATGTTGGATTCTCAGTCAGACCCAGACTCAGATGAGGAGTCTGTTGAGACCAGAATCAGAGACTAGCAGACGGATCAGAACCGTTAGCGTAGTTAGCATCTTTTATTTGTTTATGTTGTTTGTCAGCTTGCAACTGGCAGTGGCTGACTCAGTGTTAGTGGTTGTGCTAATGCTCTCTGGCTCTCCGTTCTGACAGGGTTTCAGGTTTGTTTAGCCCCGCCCCCAGGCCCACAAATTGGCAGGATTGGTTCCTCAAGGTTATGACGTATGAATCCCTGACTGTCTGAATCTGTTTTAATGAGACTGTCATTGGTTCACGGCAGGTCAACACTTGATCTTCATCGGAGGGGCTCTTTAAATTCATCTTCAGTTGCATTAAGTCTTTTTTTGTAGGTTAAAGTTGTGACTCCAGCTTGAAACCACCTGACTTGTCACCATATGCACAGTGCATTTGAAGTTACATATTACATGGCTCCACATAAAGAGTATGGAAGAAGAAAACAGTATTATTTTTGTCTTTCTAAAGGGGATCAAGAACATTTCACTGGAACTATTCTTTATCTTTAGCTGAGATTCTGAATATGTTCCAATCTCCATATTTTTATTAATTTATTTTTTTTTCTAAATGTGGTCATGCACTCACTAAATCCAAATCTGTTGTTCCTTATCCAAAAAACACAGATGAAAGTGGGAACAAAGTTTGAACTCCACTTCTGCCTCAACCTCAGTGGAAGCCAGACGGACCAGTATGAAACACAACTGGGACAGATGTTAACATCTGCTGTTAATTATTCATTGACTTTACATCAACGTGCAGATTGTGTAATGAGATCAAACACAAACTGTAACACCTTCTGTCTTCCGAACATTGGCATTCACCGAGGCAACGGAGCGTGGGGCTCATTGCTCAGCGTATCCATAATTAATGGGACAGTCTGTATGTCTACATCAGACTGCTCATTGCTGTTCGTTCATTCACAGGAAAGATGGGAAACAAACATTTTCATGCAACAGTAACAGACAGTGACAGATTCCAAAATGACTTTAGCTGCATTTAGATAACAGAGGATAGTGGGTTGCTCCTGAAATCCA
>NW_027273864.1:30472500-30747500 GCF_046630095.1 Trachinotus anak
GCTGCGCTGATTCACCTGCTGGAGAAAGGGGGAGGGGCCTAGGACACAACACACATATATATACACAGAACACTCCGGCACGTAACACACGCCCTTTGTTTTCACTCAGGAATTCAGGAGTTTTACCTGTTGGGTCACTGAACAACATTAAAATCCATATGTGCTGAAGGCTCAGTTAGAGTAAATTATCACTGTATAATTTACACTCTCTTGATAAGTATTCTGAAAGTTAGAATAATACTCGGGTAGATGTTGTTGCAATGGTTGCCTGGTCTGTTGTCCAGACTTAAACTGAATCAAAGAAAGTAAAATGTGTATCCAATTTATTTGTGTTTTCTCTACTTTTGATATGTGGGGTGCGACTACTTTTGTCATCCATATTTCTGGTTCCAGTTCTGTGAGCCCGTGTGGGTGGACTGGATCCAGCTCAGGTCACGGTGGACTGTCTGATGCTGCCGCCTGTTTTGAGCTGCTGCTGCTGTTCACTGTCAGAGCCGAAGGTAATCCCAGTTTTTATAACGATTCCAGACTACGTGATTACGTCCTTTGGAGCTGACACTGAGACTGAATGTTGGACAGTTGGAAATCATGTTCAGGGACAATAATCAAAAGCCTGTAAAATTCAATATCTCACAACTGAGTGAAGTCGAAGTTCAGTTCCAGGGCAGACAAAACTATCCTTTTTAAATAAAACTACCTCTGTTGTCATAGAACCTGCAAGTATGAGAGGAGAGTTCACCTGCAGCTTAAAGCTGTCATCAGTCTTCATTGTGAAGCAGGATGGTAAGAGAGAAACCAGCAGGTGAGCAGTAAACCTCCACCACCAGGGTGACACCTTTTTGCCATTTCTTTGTGAACTTGAGGCCATGAGGTTTTAGCCACAAGTGTGAACTCTGTCCAGCAGACTATAAAGGATGGGACGTGCTTGTGCAAAGTGTGGTCCAAAAAAAAGACCACAATCAAAGGTGGGATGAAAAGCCTTTAGAGGGGCGAGACACTGTTATTGTTCACCGTGTCTTCTTAGTGATTTCTCACTTTTGTATTTGTATCCATGAAAAGCTTAATCTCTGCACCAGGTCGATCACCATGTTAAGTGGTTAAGTGGTGACACTGCAACAATAACATTAAATCCAGTTCTCAGTACTCAGTATTACTTAATGCTCAGCAGTGAATTGTAATTAGTAGGAGCAGTGGGAAAAAATTCAAAAAATAATTGTGATAATTATGCAAGTGTGCACATTAAAAATAATAATGCAATATTTTTAGGCTTTATCGTGATACACTACATATATATTTGTATGTGTATATATATATATATATATATATATATATATATATATATATATATATATATGCATATATATGTCGATGTTGCATTAGTGGGACAATTTAAGGGTCCCATATTTTACACTTTTCCTGTGTTTTATCTGAAGTGTTGACATCCATACGAAGAATTTTAAGAACCAAAAACCATCTCAGTGTATTTTTACATCTCGTCTCTCGGGCTTCTCTCTGGAGCTCTAGTAACAACAGATCGGTGAGCCAATCAGAGGAGAGGGACCTTTAACATTTTCAAAAAGGGGGAAAGTTAAATTTGACTTTTACCAAAAACAGAGTTCAACACACACACACACACACACACATACACACACACACACATGCAGAGCCTCACATTGACACTCACGAACAATTAACAGACTGTGACATGTACATGCATGTGCTAGTACACACACATATGCAGACAAACATGAGGCCAGCATCAGCACGTGCACTCACACACACACACACACACACACACACACACACTTATCTGACACGTGCACTAGGGAGGGGTGACATAACAACAATACTGGATGTATCGCAACTCGTGGGATGTAGTAAATTACTTTGTCACAAACATCGAGTACAAATTGTCATGTAAATGTTTTAATTGCTGTTTCTCCTGTTCTCACAGAGAACACACTCCTCCACCCATCCAGAAAACTCTCCTGGGTGTGTGTGTGTGTGTGTGTGTGTGTGTGCTGATGTCACAGAGTGTACTGATGTATGTCAGTGTGTGCTGGAATGTGTGCTGTTGTGTGCACATGTGTGTGTGTGTGTCTGTGCTGTAGGCTCTAAGCCAGGACAGCCTTGGCAAAGTAAAGATGCTAACAGAGACAGACAGGCTGCCATCTCCCTCAGCTGCTGGGCAATCACACAAAACACACACACACACACACACACACGCACACAAGTTATAGATTGACACTCACAGACACACAAATACGCAGAATTACAGACGATCACATCAGTTCTCGCTCTCTCTCTGCAGAGTGCTCACATCAGCAGGAAGAAAACGTCCATTGACAGAGAAAGAGGACGAAGCTTTGCTGACTCTTTAGAACCAAGTTAATTGTTATCAGAAGACTGTGAGTGGTCATGTGCTTATAAAATACAATGTGGAGGAGAGGAGAGGAGAGAAGGAAACAAGAGAGGAGAGGAGAGGAGAGGAGAGGAGAGGAAGGACACAAGAGAGGAGGAAGCAAGAGAAGAGAGGAGAGGAGGACACAAGAGAGGAGGAAGCAAGGGAGGAGAGGAGAGGAGGAGGAGGAGGAAATCACATCAGAAAAAATACTCATTATATTTAAAATTCATTTATTTTCTTTCTGTGATTTGTGAAAGGAGGTCGTCAGTATTGTCTAAACCCTTCATCCTCCTCTTCATCACTATGTGTTAGCACTGATTTCGTATCAAATGAAACGCTGAGGAAATTGACATGACTGTAATTAAATACATGTGGTGCAGAGCCTGCAGTGTTAACTCAGCCCCTCTCCCCCCTGCCTCAGGTCACTGTCGAAGGCTTTACTGGCAGCAGCAGAAGCAAACCACTTCCTGCTCAGCTACGCTCCACCCAGCCCCTCACCGACATCCTCCTCCAGCAGCTGATGACCAGCTGGAAGGAGCGGTTGAACAGACGCAGGTTGATGTATCGACTGGTTGGAAGGCAAAGCTCACACAGAAACTTTAGAAACTACGATGCATGAGTGAAAAATTAGTCCAGAGAGAGAGAGAGGGAGAGAGAGGAAGATAAAGTATGGGAAAGTAACTCAGTTTAAGACTGTGTGTGTGTTAGTGAGAGAGAGAGAGTGTGTGAGGGAGTGAGATTGGTAATCAATAACCAAATCGCCGTATCGATGAGGATGACAAACAGGAGGATATCGAGTGGCGAAATGATGGTTCATCATCTGTCGTCTTCTCTTCCACTCTCCTCTCTGTCATTTCGTCCTTTCCTGCCTGAGTTTTTCAGAATAATAGCACAATGACTATTGATGCAGAGCAGAGCTGCTGCAAGATTACTGTTATTAAAAGAGAATTACAAGCTGAGCAGTCTTTGCTCTGCCTGAGGGAAGACACAGGCTCATGCACAACCACTCCAACGTGCACGTTCGTCAACACACAAACACAAATTCAGAAAACAGCTTCAATGTGTCGCTGCTTCTTTAAGTTTGTGTTTCTCTTGCAGGGGGTCTGCTAAATATTTTTATAACTGTTTTCATCTGCAGAAGAATAACTAACTACAGCTGGAGTAAAGAGTGTGTTCTTAGGTTTTACTGGAAATACAGAAGTAAAGGAAAAGTTCCTAAAACTGTACTTGGTAAACATTTTGCTGGTTGACAAAACACTTTAGTTTGAGCACTGATGGTCACCACCAGAAGCAAACTAGATAAATGTTTGGGGCCACCAAGAGGAAGAGGGGGCCCCCAATGGCTCCTCACTTTCACACATTGTGCAATAACAACTATAAAACTTCTTAAATCTCCATGTTGCACTTTTGCTGCCCCAAAACCCCCTTAACTGAGGCCCCTGATGATGTTTGCTGTAGCTAGTGTCTACAATAGTGTGCATGTGAGGCGTTCAGGGAACATCTGTTACTGATAGCCTGCACCACCACACGTAAACTCTCAGCCTGTGAGAAACACAGAGCTCAGGACTCCTCATTTGTAGTTGAAATACTCAGACGTGTGTGTGGATGGTGCTATTTATTAATTTTTAAAAAACGATCAGGACTTTTGATCAGACAGGTCTAGGATCACCATTGGTCACCACGCATGTACGGACAAACATTGAGTGGTAGGATTGGCCTTTTTATGACCATATCTGACTGTTAATGTTGTCATTTCAATTATCCACAAACAAATAATTTAAAAAATACTAATAAAGGCAGCACAGTATGATGACTTGTTGCAGCAGTTAAATTATTCTCTCTTATTAGCAGCAGCAGTATTACTAATGAGGTCACAATGAAAAAATGTAATATACTGATACTACATTTAATATCAGTTGAGTTGATTCATTTTCTCCTCTTTAATTATAATTTGTAAACTTCATTTATTCCCTGTAGAACTAAAAACAATTAATGGCTTGGTTTTACCAATAAATCAGGCTGATTAATCAGCTCTAATTAGAACTCTTGTGGTTAATCAGCGATCAGCAGAATATGAGACTAATGAATTTCTGATTAGTTCCAACTTCAGAGGGAACTTTGAACATTTAAGAATCTGGGTTTCCTGATGTTTAGTGAATATTCAGAGAAGACAGTCAATCTAACGCTGTCTATTTTATCTACACTGTAAAAAATCATGAAGGAATTTAGTGAAATCAACTATTTTTTCCTCATTAACTTAATTTAAATATGTACGTTTTTTTAATTACAAGTTAATTCAACCACTTCAGAACTTATGAACATAAGTAGACGTCTTTTGACTTGAGATGATGAGTTGAATTAATGAACTGCCGAGATTATTAAATTAAGTTTTTAAAAGAAACAAAACTAGCATATTAACTTATTTCCCAGCATGCAGTGCTTGAGAGTTAAAACTCTCCCTTCTGTAATTTGAAGAAAATGGACACAAGTATCAGTGTCCTAAAAGGAACACGACCGTCTCCGTCTTCAGTTTATTGAACTTTTATCAAGCTCAGTGAACTTGACTCAGTTAGACCTTGTTCAGGTGTGTTCAGACCTGGTATCAACATCTGTCTCAGGTGATCCAATCACAAGTGGACACCTCTAAGTTCAGAGGTGAACGCACCCACGATGCATCAAGGCCACATTTGCGATCCGATCACTCAGACCACATTCAGAGGTGAAGGACCGCCTCCTCTATCGACGTCCTCTGCCACAGTCTGATTTGTCCCAACACAGTTTCATCATGAACTGAAAATATTTTATTATTCTAATGCATAAAAGCTGATTTCACTGTCGAGCTGTGAGCAGTGAAATGATTTGTTCAGGCCCTCCATGCCCTGCTCTCTCTCTCTCACATTATCACATTACAACAGACCTGTCTGTCACAGTTGGATTAGCTAAAAACAACAACTCATACGTATTTATTTGCATACAGAGCTGGAAAGTGAGATCCGATCACACGTGGTCACTGGAGACACATTTTAAAACCAAACAGACCCTCAGTCTTACATTTTCAAAACAATGTTGAACTACCTGTTTCAGCTAAGTACAGTTAACACACTTTTAAGGCTGCAGGCAAACTTAAATTTCTAATACCACTTTTGCACCAAAATTAGCAGGTACAAGCAGGTTTTTTTTTTTTTTATGCGGATGAACCCACTAAAAAAGCTGACTTTTACACTGCCAGACGAATTTGCCTTGAGACACAAACATCTGCAGGCAGCAACGTTATCACACAGAGCACAGACGCAGGGGAGAAAGAGTGAGCTGCTAGCCGCCGCGCAGGCAGGATAAAACACATCCATTGGGTCTTATCTCAGGGTTGGTGCTCCTGTCAGTGTCGGAGCCTCTGTGTGAGAAGCTGTTGATGGTTGTGTATTTTTAAAACTTATTTCAGGGCTGCAGCTCACTTTTTCATCCCTGAGCACAGCATAGCTGCAGTGTGTCCAGTTTAACGGCACTGTGCTAGGCAGGTGCCTTTACAGTGTTTGGACAAGGGGAGAAAATTAGTGTGTTCACGCAGGTGTTAACATCACTGCTGATCAGAGCGGGAGCCGATAAATACCTGTGATAAATACCTCTTGCAGAGTCATTTGACCTGGGAGCGAATGCAGAGTTTGTCTTTTCACACTGACGACGTGATTTATTTGATGTTAGAGGGTCTTATGGGGTTTGTGACCAGTGGAAAAGGGGCTTTATTTGAATGAAGTAAAAATGATTTGCACAACTTCACTTAACCACTGTCATTTAAGGAACGTAGCTGCCACTCATCCAGAGTAGTTTACAGCACAATAAACCTTTTCTTCTTCCACAAGAGCAAAACTACAGCCGAACAGAGATCTCATCTCTGTATCAAATCAAACACGCTCTGACCTTTGACCCCTAACAATCCAAGTCTCTGCTGCTCTGCGCCATCCCAGCTATTTAAATGCTAATCAATCCATTACTGAGAACATCATTATGCTCTCATTGCAGTTCACTATAAATCATGTCGATCCAAGCAAACATCCCTGATGGGGACAGAGAGAGAGGGAGGGTGACAGAGGAGAAGAGTAACATTAGTTTTTAAATGAGGGCTGATTGAATCCTCATTCTCAATTTCATAATGAAAGTTTTCCCAATCTACCCTCACCCTCACCCCCCCACCCCCTCTCTTTTTCTACTCTTTCTTTATTCTGCACTACTTTCTCTCTCTCTGTCTGAGTCAATCACTGAATGTAATGAGACAGTGAGGAGAGGTGCACACACACTCTCACACACACACACACACACACACACACACACACTCTCACACACACACACACACAGACAGGCAGAAGTCTCAGAGGTGCACTCACGCGCTGCCGACAATCAGCCACACATACAGGCGTGTGGAAGAAATTAGCTCTCAGTTAATTCATTCTCATTGTCTCAGCGCATGGTAATTTCTTGGAGAGGGGTGGGGGTGAGCCGAGCGTGCAAGAGGGGCTCAAACTTCAAAACCAACTGCAGTGTGCAGCAATATAGGAACAAACAGTGCATTACAGCTCGGGCTTAATTATTATGCTAATCGAGCCGCCCACGGGGCTCAGAGAAGTGATGTAACGTTCAGAAATAAATAAAGAAACATACTTTCACACTGTTTCAGTCAATTTTGAATGTATTGGGATGTGATTTTTTTCAGTTTATGTGATTATTGTTTTCTTCTTTTGCCTTGTTGCTCAGACAGCAGGGAGTTGAGACAGGAAGGAGGAGATGAAATTGGCTGCGAGGTGGATTTCACCCACGACCTGAGGGAAAACTCTTGTTTTTAGTGACAGTGAAAAACTGTGTTTTATTCATATCTATAGTTATTACACTCACAGTAGAAATCCCCCTTCACACATCTGCCTGGCAGGAGTTCAGTGCATTATATCCATGTGAAGAGTTCAGCTCTAGGTGGCTATTGTCACCCAGTAACAGCAAAAGCAAATAATCATTACCTTATGTTCTCAAACACGGAGAAAATAACAATGAACAAACAGGCAATGACTGCTTTCTTGTGACATCACAAAGTTACAGAAGTTCTGATGGTTCATTTTAAGGCTCAGTTTCTGAATACAGGCTGTTGCAATGTTCCTTAATGTGACGTGTTTTGGGAAATTTAATTGTACTTACAGTATGAAAGTCCACATGGTAAAGGTATTTTAATGAGGTGCCTTATTTCCTTACAGAGGAAATAAGACCAGCAATAATCTTTTGAGATCATCACAACAGCCGTGTTCAAAAAGCTCCCTATTTAATTTTAATCAGACCACTGTTGGCAGCAGAGGTGCTTTAACAGAGAACTCTGCAAGCAGGAAAAAAAAAAAAGAAAAAGAAAAAATCAGGGTGATCTGGAAGAAAACTGCTGCAATGCAATGAAAAATCATCTGGGACTACACCAAGTTGGTCAGTCAAACATCTGCAGCACCTCATTCCAGGTAGAGGATGCTTTAATTTTACCTCACGGTTAAATCGGTTTGGAGACAGGTGCCTGCACAGACGCCTGCAGTAAATGCAGTTGTTGCCATAACTTAGGATGCATCCATCAAACTGACATCTGGTACGGGTCACATTCAGAAATGCCAGTCAAAAAAAAAAAAAAAAATTGGATCCAAGCAAAAGGTGAAATTGAGTAGAGCTCTGTGGCCCTCGCAGTCACCGGGGGCCAGCAGCTCTTTGGAATTCAGTTATAGCAGAGTCGTATTTCAGCGTCTGGCTGCGTACGAGCTGCTGCCAATCATCCTGCTGTGGAGCAGAGCGAGGGGAAGGTGCATCGCCCCTGTGCTTTATGCAAATGATGCAGCGCTGGTTGTCATCAATGCAGCAGCCAATGCCAATCTACAAACACAGTGTGTGTGTGTGTGTGTGCTTGTGTATAAAAGGTGTAGTGAGTGTTGCATGATTTATGTATATTTCAGGCATTTATGTAACTGGTGTTTTTATACTCTGTGCTCATAAAGGAGTGTGTATGTGTGAGTGTTTGCATCATTAATTTGTGTGTTTTTATGTGTTTTGAGCTACTTATGTACTTTCTCATGTAATGTGCTATTGTGCAGCATTTATGGCAGCTCAGGACACGTGACCTCATAGCATGTGTGACTGTTTTCTGCATGTAATACAAGTTTCTGCACATGTTCCAGTGTCTGTCTGTGTGCTTTTTGTCTGCAGGTTATGTGTGAAAGCACGGTGTTTGTGTGTGTGTGTGTGTGTGTGTGTGTGTGTGTGTGTGTGTGTGTGTGTGTGTGTGTGTCCATTTACATCGATACACTCTGACAACAGCGGGGAACACAGCAGAGAGGAAACGTCGATGCTGCCCTGGGTGCCTTCACTGCACTCGCTTACTTATTGTCAGTGTGGCAGACAGACACACTGAAATCTGTTCACACTAAATCAAGCAGAGTTCAATCTATGGCACTGACGGGGGTTCAGAAAGTGGTGTCAGTGGATCATCTGTGAGTCCAGAAACCTCCATTTCTTTAAGGAGAATGCTATTGGTCAAAGTCATCAGAATCAGGATCAGATTATTTGGACATGAAAAGATTTATTTAGTGAAACGGTAAATGACTGAACTAACCTCCTCATCCAAACAAAGCTTGAAGTGAAAAATAAGAGGAAACTTGCCGAGCAGCAGCCACATGACTAATTCACCAGTATTTGACATTTTGTGTTAATATTCAACATCTTTAACTGAGATCTTTAACCACCCACCCACCCACCTGGGGCTTGGGGCGTGGCTGAGGGTGGTGACATCACAAAGTTGCAGAAGTCCTGACGGCTGGTTTTAAGGCTCAGTTTCTGAATACAGGCTGTGTGCATTTCTCTGTGGACTGAGGCTTTGATACTTTCACAGTATTAATATAGAACCTAGACCTGCTTTATAATCACCAACACATGGACATCTAGCTTTAGACTGGATGGACCTTTTAATAAGCTTAACTGCATCTTCAGACCTTAAACATCGTCATGTCTACACCCATGAAAACTTTCCTCATGTCCCTTGTTGCTGCGAAAGTTTCATCTCTTGTCTCTGTGCCTGTTAGAGCAGCTGTTTCAAACCCTGCAGAGTTTTTCCACCTTCAGACCATTTGGTCTCTTGACAACACAGCAGCCCCGCTTGGATCCAAACCAAAACAATTAGAGTTTGACAGGGGTTCATAGTGAGTGACAGCCGGCTCCGGCTACATGATGCATTGTGCATAATGGATCTAACACTGCTGATGTTTTCTTTATGTTCACCTCAGAGTAAAGTCCACTTGACAGGATTTCCATGTCCCTCTTTTTAAACTTTGAGCTTGACTTAAGTTCCCAGTTGTGTGTTTTGCTGCAAAGTGCAGCTATATTAAACACAAACATCTTTAGAGATGATCATTTTTCTGTGAGATATATTTCTCTGCTCAACCAGAGATCAGCAGCGTGAACAGATGTTCCAACTCCATCCCAACTCGACCCACCGGCCCCCACCAGCTCCAGATGACCATTACTGGACAAAATAGACACAGTAACATCCTGCATTGATTTCAAAGTGAATTCTGTTTTTGTGTTGATTTTTCCTTCTTTTTTTTTTTTTTTTGCACCAGTGCTTTGTAAGATTTAAGATTAAGTGCTGTCACAGTTTTCTCTCAGTGTCTTTTTCTCGCTTTTTTTTCTTTTCTTTCCTCTGAACACAGAATAACAGCAGATTTACTCCCTACGATGACTTTAACAACAGTCCACTGGCATCAAATTAAAGCTTTTGGGCATCACTCATTCATCATTCATTTTCCCATCATGCTCATTCAGAAACAGACGTGCACCTCTCTCAGTGTGACTCTTTTCAAAGCAGGTAAATCCTGATGGTTATGTTCCCTCTGCTGTGATCAGCACTAGTCAGAAAACATTATCTTCAGATGACAAATGATGATAAAATGAAATGAAATAAAATAATACTGCAGAGTCCAGTGCTAATGATCCTATAGACTAATGGATTTATCAGACGCCAACAGTGGAGCAGATGATCAAACATATGGGCCAGAGACAGAAGCCCAGAAGGGACAATTCACACTACAACACAATCTGCATATATAAACAGTTTCCTGGAGGAAAAAAAAAAAAAAAAAAAAGCTGCAAACTAATCCTCCAGATGAATCATTCCTGTTAATGTGCCTTAAGCTTAGTCCTGCAAAGCTGACACTCAAACAAAAAAATGTTACTCTCTCTCTCTCTCTCTCTCTCTCTCTCTCTCTCTCTCTATATATATATATATATATATATATATATATATATATATATATATAAACTCTGAATAAATCACTGTCCAAATATCAGATGTAATAATAAACCTCAGATTGTGGCGTGTGGAAACCCTTCATTTGGAAGCTTTTAGCTGGTGTTGAAGATGATGAATTAAATGCTGTTAAAACCAAAAAAAAAAAAGTTCTTATAATGTGATTTTCAAGTGTTGTCCTCTTCACTTAACATGTGTTCATTCTCTCCCTCAATTCATGTCTTTATCCAAAGAGTCAAGCGGCTCCTTTTAATTAGGCTCGCCACGCTGTGCCTGATTAAAAACATAATAAACAAGAAATGAAAGAAGCAAGTGAGAAGAGGAAAGTCTCCTGACTGGAGTCAAGCACAAAAACCTGACCCCACATTTTAAAGATGACAGCAACGACATAAACAGCAACCACAGACCTGTTTACTGATGACAGCTCTGGCAGATAGTGACAAACTGTCCAGGCTTCATATTGACGAAACTGTCCCCGCTGACAGGAGGAGCTTATGTTTCAGTCTGACAACCACCACCAACAAGAGGAAGAAGACAACTTTCTCTTCTGAAGTGTTTGCTGCCACAACGTGAAACTAAAGAAGGAGAAATAATGAGAGGTGAATTTTAAATAAAAGACAAAATGTTTTTCGCTCTGAGCTCTGAACCAGGAAACTGAGCATCAGCAGAAAATGACACAAACACAAAATGTGACAAAAGTGTCGCACATAACAATATATCTGCATTTATTTTCTAGGTATTTACCCTCCATTTACTCACAGTTAGGGCTGTTTCAAACCTCCATATTTTTTCATTCTGGCTAAAAAGCACCTGTCATGAACCAAACACTGTGATCGTGTGTCTGCTCTAGTAGATTTTGATCTAAATCACAGTTTAAAGTTTTTCTGGTTATATTCCTCAAATTAAGATACAAAAAAGGGTTTTGTTTTGTTTTCATTACAAAACATGTTGGAATTATTATTAAAGAATTTCAAACAGTACTGACACATAATCACAATACAAGTACTACAAAATATACTGTATGCTGGGACCTTATTTATATCCATCCATCCATTTTCTTTCACTTATCTGGGGTTGGGTCGCAGTGGCAGCAGGTATCCAGACATCCCTCTCTCCAGTAACACTTTCCAGTCCCTCCCAGGGGATCCTGAGGCGTTCCCAGCTCAGATGGGATATGTAATCCCTCCAGTGAGTTCTGGGTCTGCCCCGGGGTCTTCTCCCAGTTGGAGAACCTCCATAGGAAGGTGCCTGGGAGATGCTGAACTCCTCACCCTGTCCCTAAGGCTGATCCCACACCCTACAGAGGAAACCCATTTCAGCTGCTTGTATCTGTGATCTCATTCTTTTGGTCACTACCCAGAGCTCAGGACCAGAGGTGAGGGTCAGAACAAAGATCGACTGGTAAATCGAGAGAGTTTTGCCTGAGCCAGTACAACACTGGCTTCACTGCTGACGCTGCTGAGGTGCGGCCGAGGTGAGGAGTGAATTGCGGAGTCAGAATTGCATCTCTGCTTTTTGCAGTTGATATGGTTTTGTTGTTTGCATCAGAACGTGACCTCCAGTGCACCCTGAGGGAGTGTACAGTCGGGTGTGAAGCAGCCATGAGGCCTTGGTTCTCAGCTGTAAAACTGTGGCCCTCTCCCTCCAGGTTGGGGGTGAGTTGGTGCCCCAAATGAAGGACTAAAAGTATCTCAGGGTCTGGTTCATGAGTGAGGCTAAGATGGAGCAGGAGACAGACAGAGGGAGTGGTGTGACGTGAAGTTCAATCCTCATCATCCTCCAGAGCTCCTCGGCTTTGATGAGAAGAAGAATGATGCTGCTGAACAATGAAATAAGTCATTTATGAGCTCAGCTGTGATCTCTGGACCTGCTTTATTTGCCGAGGACGCTAATCACAACTTATGGGCTCTGCAGTTGTGGTTAAAGTGCTAATAAAGTGCCCAGGCATGTGATTTGGAAGAGGACGGCAATAAAAATACACATTAGCAAGAACAAAACAGGCCGATCGCTGGTTGTTAATTAGCTGTGTGACACCAAGCGTGTGTCTGTGTGTGTGTGTGTGTGTGTGAGACAGAGACAGAGCATGAAGGTTGCCTCTGTCCTGGCTATAACGTTTATGACGAGTCATTCATGTCACGTCTTTGTGTCTGGATCTGTCTCTTTCACACACACACACACACACACACACACACACACACACACACACACATATCATGCCCACACTTCTGTAACCTAACAGTCTCTGACTCATGTGGACACACACACACACACACACACACACACGGTTGCATCATGTTGTGTCTCTGTGTTTAAAACGGAGACATCCAGCTCAGACTCTGACAAAACGTCAAAAAGTCAAACTCTCAGAGGATCCTTCATCAACTTTTCCCTCTTATTTTCTCCCTTTATTCAAAAACAACAACAACAAAAAAACACACAAGCGCTATATCAGGGGAAAACTGGCTGGCTCGTTTTTTTTTATTGCACCATCCGGTTCCTCATCCACACAGCAGTGACACCTGGGAGCTCCGTGGTCCTGCCGCAGTCTCCCACTGTCAGCCTCTGATCGCTCCACTGGAGCAGTCGGGCTGTTACACTCAGTGGCACAGATGGGAGTTTTAGGACTACAAATGTTTTCTCAGAGGCAGAGCTGCTCTGTGGCTTCAACCTGGTTTATATTCTGAGTTAAACTGCTGTCGGTCGAGCCCAAGTACCACTGGGTTTTTTTTGGTTTTTTTTCCCCACAACACACTGGTGCCATTAACACAGCCTGACATTTTTACACCGGGGAGACTTCAAACCTCAGCCATTAAGACTTATCTGACTCCAGTGCTGCACACAGACACTGCGGCTTTCAGTGATGAAATTTAGGCATTTAAGTAAAAAACTGCAGCAGAAACAAACGACCTGTAGTGCACCCAACACAAAGAGCAGTGCACCTACCATGGTTACTGCAATAACAGTCATGTCTTGGTTAGGTTCAGGAAAAGATGGTGATTTGGGTTTAAATAAGTACTTCCTCAACAGTAGACGATCTTTGTTGTCATGGTTACAATAATAACAGTGAACAGTCATGGATAATAGAAACAACATAAACTGCTCCTGTCACATGGGAATCAAACACCGCTCTCCTGGGTCATATTCATCCATCCACCCCAACCTCCTCCTGACGTGGACTTTGTCGCTCTATAAACTACGTCACCGCACTTTTCCCTTTGCTCCTGTCATCATCACTACGACCACTAGATGTTACCTAGCAACAAAACCTAACTATGGGTCATAGTAACCCATTTTTATTTTGACAAATCGCTTTCTGTCGAGTCTTCATGTTAACTAAGTCAGTTATGACACATTATGAGAACAGTTCTGCCAAATGGTGAATTTATTCACGTGCCTTGCTCATGAGCAAACAACTGGCAAAAAAGAGACGTAGGTTCCTCGACTGGTTGCTCGTCCTAAAAAGTTATCTCCCCTCATCCCTCCTCTCCTGTTCATCTGATCCATGACTTTATCATCAGTCCTTGTCTGACGTCTCCTGATCTGTCTCTGTCTCTGTCTCTGTCTCCGTCTCGAGCCAAGCACAATTTATTCCTGAAGCTCTTTATCAAACAGGTTTGTCAGAAAGTGCTTTACAGAGATCAGAGAACAACAAACACAGATAAAGAAAAAACCTAGAGATAAAAGCGAGGAAGTACATTCACATCACAAACAACAAGATAAGGATTAGATCTTCTGTGTGTGTGTGTGTGTGTGTGTGTGTGTGTGTGTCTCCACAGTGCGAGTCCTTCTCTTCCCTCATCATCCAGGTAGGAGCTAATAACTGCCGCATAATATAAAAACTGTCCTTGTTAAAATGTTCTAACATTTCTCTTCTGCTTGGACTGGTTGTGACTGGAGCTTTGAACGAGGCTCAGCTGACTCCTCCTCTGTCGGCTGTGTCACTGATGATGAAGAGGAGGAGGAGGAGGAGGAGGAGGAGCACACAGACCTGGTGCGATCCAGAACCCACGACGCTGGTGGAGATTCTGCTGGTCAAGTGTTGCTCAAGGGCACCTTCAAGCTAGGATTCGAACCCAAACCCTCCTTTCCTACCTGTCTCTCGCCCTCTTCCTTCTCTCTCTCTCTCTCTCTCTCTCTCTCTCTCTCTCTCTCTCTCTCTCTCTCCTGTTCATCAGTGCTACAGTGTGTGATGAATATGTCCTGTCACAGTACAGTGGATATCGTTTGCTCTGTCTCTCGCTCTCTCTCTCTCTCTCTCTCCCTTTTCAGTCTGTCATGCTGCTGTTTGTTAATGTCATCACATATTAAAACTTCGAGGCAGCCGTATGGGTGGGCCTTAGTGTGTCTGTGTCCGTGTGTGTGTGTGTGTGTGTGTGTGTGTGTGTGTGGCTTTTTGTGTATTCTTGGATGTATTTGGTTGGGACTGAATGTGTGTGCATTTGTGGGTGTATGTGTATTTTTATACAAATGCAAGTGATCTGTATGCATCACTGTCTGTGTTTGAATCTGTTTGCGTGTGTGTGTGTGTATTTGTGTGTTTATGTGTGTGTGTGTGTGTATATCTGTGCCCGTCCTCCCTGCAGCTGTGTACTCATGCATGATGCCACTGCCATCTTCCTACTGCTGCCATTGAAGGCTGCTGTCCACTGCCATCCAGCACAAACACACAAATTAGCACAAACACACACTTGAACATCATTTTCTTCTTAAACCAGAATAATTCGTCTCCAATTCACTGTGAAACCTCCATCAGCAACTTTTATACATTTAGGTCTGTTTGGTGTTTACGCCAATTAATTACTTCATATGAATTACAACATATATAAATGATGGTGATGTGATTTTTGCTGGGGCTTGATTGGTAGATCAGGGCGTCTCCATAGCACAGCAGTGCTTCATTTATGCTGTTTTGTGACACATTTAACCTTTAGACATAGATAGATATTAGATATATATATATATATATATATATATATATATATATATATATATATATGCAGCATATATAGTGCTTTTCTAGTCTTATTGACCACTCAGAGTGCGTCCCGCTATGAGTCACATTCACCCATTCACACAGTGCTTTCTTTGAACACACAGAGCACTGTACCATACACACACTCATACACTGACGAAGGAGCCATCAGAGGCAATTTGAGGTTCAGTAACTTTTGATGATATTTGGATTCATTGTTCAGCTAGAAACCAGCAGTGACTGTCAGTTAGAGACGAGGCTGCAGGTAAAGTCTCATCACCTCCACCCCTCTCTCTCACAGCTATCACTGAGGACACAGGTTGTTTTCTCTCTGGTGCCTGTAGTGAGAGCTCTCCTCAGCACTGGGCTTGCTCTGGGGGGGAGTAGGACTCTGATGAATGGAAACACACTTTCATGTTGCATTAAAAGACCAACTGCTTTGTTTTTGTGCAGATGACAGTCGTCATTAGCTTCCACTCTGAAATGCACCATGAAAACAGGTGGAGCAGTCCTGCACGTGGAGCCTTACAAGAACGGATGAGCAACAACAGCTACACACACACTCACACACACAGACACACACACACACACAGTGGTCAACTTGCCTTTTTCACCTCTTGCACACAGGATGCAGATGATGCACTGTGGCGTTACTGCAAAGGGCACAGCAGCCGGATCACATCTTGTGTAAAAGCTTGTGTGTGTGTGTTGTGTGTCTTTTTTGTAATACATGGACAGTGTAAGTCTGAATCTATGGAGCAAGTGCTTGTGTCTGTCTCCTTGTGTTTTTGTGTGTCTTCTGTCCCATGGATTTCCATTAACCAACAGGGAAACTTGTGTCCTCAGTATCAACTCTGTGAACTGAATAAAGGAACCTGACAGTGAGTCATTAATCACATACTACATTCAGTGTTACTGCAGCACTTTGACCGAAAGACACACATAATCTAATGAGACAGGCTGCACTGTGGGTCCAGGTGGGCGGGGCTTGGGGCGTGGCTGAGGGCAGTGACTGCTTTGTTATGACATCACAAAGTTCCAGAAGTCCTGACGGCTGGTTTTAAGGCTCAGTTTCTGAATACAGGCTGTGTGCATTTCTCTGTGGACTGAGGCTTTGATACTTTCACAGTATTAATATAGAACCTAGACCTGCTTTATAATCACAAACACATGGACATCTACCTTTAGACTGGATGGACCTTTAATAAAATAAAGTAATGTGCATGTTTTTTTCTGGCAGAAAGGAAGTTCCAGTTAGTGTGACAGGAAGAAGAAAGTGGGGAAATGAAGGGACTGAAAAGAAGAAGACGTGGGCAGAATAAAAGTTGAGGAAACACAAAAATAAAGAAACACAAAGCCAGTTGGGACACAAAGCAGAAAGAGGAACAAATGGAAATGATTTGAGTCTGTGAAGTAGTTTATTGACCAGTTCTAACAGAGAGAGATGACTGGGAAAGGGCTGAAAAGATGAGAAGCAGACTCAGGGAGAAGAATCGCTTCTTATCGACTTTCACGCTGAAAAGGGACCATCACACGCACACACACGTACACACACGCACACACACACACAATCCTGCAAGTTCTCCCTCACATATTCTCTGATAAATGGCAGCACGGGAATTTAATGATAATTGAGGTCGTTTCATCGGAAATCACACCATGACTCCACATATCACAGCAGCCTGGTACTGCGCACGCACACACACACACACACACACACACACACACACACACACTTATCTCTGTAAAGCTTCATAGAGGTTCAACATGCTGCTCTGTAATTTCTGTAACAAACTTCTCTTTATTTGTCCTTTTCTACATCAGATTTTTACCAGGGTAGACTTTTTATTTGACTGACTGACCAATGAGAAACAGTCATGAAAATATTTATATGATGTGCGAGACAACGCATAACATTGAAAAAAAAAAAAAAAAAAAAAAACTCACTGCAAATCCGAGAATCAAAGAACCCTTAAAACATCACAAGCTGCTATCTTTACACATGCACACAACAACAACAGCGAAATCAAATACAGGATTTCATTTCATCGCCTGCTGCTCACACAAAACACTGACAAATTACCCACTGGGGTGTTGTAGCAGAACATAAGACATTTCATCAGATCTACAACACCAGTCAGGGGGGAAGTTTAATCTTCACATGATAAAATAGAAAAATTCATACACACAAGTTTATACAGATGTTAAGAAAAGTGGCAATAACATTTTGCCTTAAAACTCTGTGAAGGCCTGACTGCTTAAAATTAATTGGGGAATGGAGGCCAGGCAAAGTCTTCGATTCTACTCTATTCTACTCTATTGTTACGTGTGTCCAGAACACAACAAAAACTGGGATCACCTCCTCGTGGTTGTTTCCTCCACCAACCAGCCAAGTCACAGGAAACATAGTCACAGTCTCCTTCCTGAATTACAGCGTTGAATTATGACCACAGGTGTTTCTGCAGAACATGATGATGTCACAGTCAAGTTGACCTTTTACCTTTCAGAAATGAAATGTCATGTTTTGTGAGGTCACTGTGACCTTTGACCTTTGACCACCAAATTCTAATCAGTTCATCTTTGAGTCCAATAAATGTTTGCACCATATCTAAACAAATTCCCTCAAGGTGGTCTTGAGATGCCACATTCAAGAGGCCAATACCGTGTTTTGTAACATCATGTGACCTCCCTCAGCCTCTGACCACCAAAGTTGAATCATTTCATCACTGAGTCCTAATGAATGTTTATGCCAAACATTTGAAGAAGTTCCATCAGGGTGTTACTGAGACACCACGTTCTCAAGAATGAGGCAGACGCACAGACAGCCTGAAAACATCATCTCTGCCTGTAGCCGGCGCAGAGCTGTAAAAAATATTACTTCAGTCACGCTAACTACGTGGCAGTAGGGCTAGCCACAGCTAGTCGGTCCACCTCTGTAATCCAGGCTCAGATATCTGACACTGTCTATCCCCTGGTCTTCTATCTTTAACTTCCAGGCAAAATTCTCTTTGCCCAGTTCTTTGGTTTCTGGCTAAATACAATTTTCCCTCAGTCCCAGCTGAACTGTGTGTTTAGTGCTAATTAGAAAATGCTAGCAGGCTATCTGGCTAAATGATGGCGACCACATCAAAAAAATCTGTATTTTAACATTATCATTGCTAGAATGTTAGCATGCCGAGATTAGCATTAGCTCTAGGGGTGATCATTTCAAGCTCCACACACTCAGTGTGTGGATGCCATGGATTGACACAGATACAGACCAGTGCTGAAATCAGAAGCATTCAGGTGCACTGTTCATGTTTTAACATTGGGTTAGGTGACCAGGATTAGGACAGAACTAGAGCTGGATAACACAGTCTATAAATGATATCACAATATTTTTAGCTAAAGTGGATTTCATGCTGGCGTCTTAAAACAATTGTGTGACAATCATGAAAACTTCAATGATTGACAGAGTAGAACTTGTCGTGTCCCGGGACGGAGCAATAGCTACAGACAGGTGATTTTAATCAGCTGTGTCCGTCTTTTCCTGCTCAGGATGAATGATCCCATCAGAGCCAGTTTCTCAGACACACACTGTGGCTATAAAGCACATCTCCCCTTCTCTTGTGTTTACAGCTCTCTCATTCCTGGGACAGGCTCATGATCCAGATAAGGTGTCTTGAATAGAGAGATAGACGCAGTAGATAAAAAGAGAAAGTGTTTTCTTCTTCTCTGATAAACTGCATGTCCACGAGGTAGATAAATTTCTGCTGTAAAATGAACAAAGAGTTCTGGTTCTGGCCCTGAGTCCTCATCAGCTGGGGCCAGGTGTTTGAAGTTTGGGCCCGTTCTGAGAGTCGGGCTTCACTGATAGATGGAAGGATGGAAGTTGCTGTTGGCTGATACAATCTTTAATTTTAACGTCCAAAACATCACAAAAATCCCACAAATTCACCATTTGACCAAGTAGGTTTTAGCCTCTGAAATAACCACAGAGCACTGACACATGTAGCAAAGAATTGTGACGGTTTCAGGATGTTTACCATCTTATGATCCCATTAAAAGAGAGACAGAGATTTAGAAAGTCTGCATTTGTATAAGAGAAATAAAGTTGAAATAAAATGCAAACAGAGGCTGGATTCAAATGATTAAAAGCAAAGTACAAGGTGCAATGTGTGATTTTGCTTCCCCTGGTGTAGAAAATCACATTCCTGCCAGTTTTTATGTTTCTTGTTTGATTGTATTTGCACGTGGGAAGGAGACAGAGGAGAAGAGAAGAAATTCTAAATGTGCAGGTTGAGCAAAAAAACACTCTGCGGGGCTTATTAAACACCTCGCCTCAAAAGAAAAAGTATGAAATCAAAGGGAGTGACATGCAGTTTGAGACTCCCTGTGCTCCACATAACACAACAGACTGCTGAGTTTGACTGTGGGTTAGATGGAGTTGGTAGTTTTCTCCTGTAAAAATCCAAAATCTGGTGTTTTCCTGTTGTTCTATTTCTCGTTCATGGGGCTAATTTTAGTTAAACGCTCATGTTTGTCATTACTCTCATTAGCAATTTGAGCTGTAAAACTGTTTTTTCAACAGTCTGGTGCTGAAAATTTAATTAGTGAGCACAGTAGTTACAAATCAAAATGTTAAAGGTCTGCACCCGTGGTTATAGCTCATGATCTACAAATTTCACAAATTAAAGGTCTCATATTTTACACTTCTCTGTCTCATTATATTAGTATTATACTTTATACAATATGGTACCTTTAATACCACATATTGTAGGTCCTCTAATGGTGGCCAGGGCCTGTATTTTAATTGACCCCTGCGAGATTAGACTCTTTAACAGGAAACCTCCTGAATAGGCAGGAAACAGTGGGACTTCCTATTACTTTTGGCCATTTCCAAAGCTCACAGGTTATTTTCTTCCTCTCCACTGGTTTCTATTATGTTATGAAAATCAAGCAAAAAATATTAACCCAAGCATACATTTCAAGTATCAATTTATTCCATCTACCTTCCATTCATTGGCTCTCCCGGCCTGCAGCAAATAAAAAAATTAAAAGGGTTTCATTATTTCATTCATTTTAGTTTTAAATTAAGCTTCATTTAATGTCACTGTATTTGATGTGATGTTGTGATTTGAACAAAAACCAAATAGTTTCAGCTACATTTCAGATGCTCTACATGAGGAAGATATCAACTGGTGTAATCATTTGGTGATTCTTTGTCTGGTCACAGCAGCACAGCTTTGATTGATTTCAAAGGAAGCAGTTCCCGCCATGGCTAATAGCTATAATGGAAACTGGTGGTTAGCCGCTGTGGATAAAAGCCGCAGCTAAAATGACTCTAATGTAAAAAGAAGGCAGGCGACAGCGGCCGTGTTCAGGTGGAGGTGATCACCTCCTCTCAGATGAAGTCTGCTTCCCTGCTGCTCTGGGCCTTTGAAGTCCAGATGAAATGGGATTGGATGCTGTTTATGTGACACTGAGATATCAGCTCTCTCTCTCTCTCTCTCTCTCTTTCTCAGTTCTCCCTCCACTCTTCTCCATCTTCTTCTTGCTTCTTGTCCTCCCCCTCTATAGCCCTTCTACCCCCCGCCTCATGATGTTTGTCTTCTTTTGCTGTCTCAGTCACTCCTGTAATGATCTACTCTCCTTTTCCTCGACTCCTCTTTTCCTCCTTTTCTTTAAATCTCTTTTTTCCCCATGAGTCAAACACCTTCAATTTTAATGACAGCTAAAGTTTAATCAGGTCCAGGCCAGAATAAAGTTAAAAACTGCCTTTGTCCAAATCTGAAAGGTTGAAGGTTGAGGAAAGATGGTGGTCTTGGTGAAATATAAATACATGTGTTGAATCCGAAGTCAGTGTGAATTAAACCAGACCATGATCTTTGTCTAACCTCAAACATCCATAAAGTTTTTCTAGTTTTTCCTGGTTCCGTCATTGTGTCATCCGTCCGACCGTGGAGTCAGCACTGGTCTGTTTTTAACGAGGTGGAGAACTCTACGAGCTGCTGGTGGATGAGATGCTTGCGATCCATATCTTACTCTTCTCCAGTGTTTTATTGGAAGTGTTGATATCCATAAGAAGATAAAAGAAGAACCTAGACCTGCTTTACAACCAAAGACATGGACGGTCAGTTAAGTGGATATTTAACTGCAAGAAAACGTCTGAACATTTTACAAATACATTCCAACGTATTTGCAACTTACAAAATACCTAAATTCCCAACATAACCTCAAGACATTAATAGAAAACATGAGGCCGTCACAATTATGTTTCCTTTAAAGTGAATTTGCTGTTTGACTTCAGTTGTATATAAAGCAGTAATTTCTAGGGGACAGGCTTTTATAAGTCTGAAAGAGGCAGTTCTGTCTCTGTCTCCATCCTCCTCCTTCTCCTTCTCCTCCCTCAGTTCATTTCTTTTTGCTTCACTGCATAAATGTTACACGAGCAGCATCATCCAAGTGTCCAAATTTAATTGGCATGAAAAAGAAAATACTGATTTTTTCTCTGTGTGTCTATGCTTCACTAGACAGGTAAGATGCCACAGTGAACGCAGACAGAGAGCTGAAGACAGACACACACACACACACACACACACACACACAGAGCCCTGCCCACTGGCACAAACCAACACACACCCCTCACACATGAACAAGCAAATGCAGGAAGTTACAAACACAGACATAGACACCATCTTCCACTTCACTGTCTCCTCCCACATACACACACACACACACACACCCACACACACACACACACACACACACACAGCAGTGTGACGTCTTTGTCAGTGAAACCAGAGCCGTCCAGCAGACCAGCAGAGATTCCCATCAACGATTATTAATTGCTTGCATATGTGTTCAATTATAAAATCAAAATCAATTATGATTCAGAAAACTGTCTGACCCTCACAGTGCCACAAAGCAAAAATGGCACCATGTGTGTCAGTGTGCACTGTGCAGCTGTCAGTTTGTCTCATCAACAAATTACTGTTTTGGTAAATCAAGTCATTGTGATTCTGATATTTAAAGCTCCATGGTGAAACATCTCAACAGCTGATGAATCCTGAAAAGCAGCTGAAATCAGGAAGAACCAGCACCACGAGTGTGATGATACTGAAAGGTAATGAAGGTAAATGTTTTTAATATTCTTATAAAACGTTACTGGCACTAGATTTTCTGACCACATCTTTCTGTTTTCTTGTTTTCTGGAATTCAGCTCACAAACAGAGGAAGCCTGTTACACTGATACCTTGAATTTTTCTTTCCCTTTAAAAAGATGTTCATGCAGCATCAATTTTTCCCACTAAAACTAGAAAGAGAATGCATAATAAGGAGGTAAGCCCTCTGGACTGGAGTGCTCCCAAGGACCTGCCCTTGGACCACCTCCTCGGGTCCAATCATCCACTCACATGGCTTCTCATATCGCTGTGACACCCAACTGTACCTGTCGTTCCTGCCAGACGACCCCACAGTCTCTGCTCAGATCTCTGCCTCACATGGCTGAAGAAACGCCAGCTTCAACTAAACCTCTCTCAGACTGAACTTCTAGTCATCCCAGCCAATCAATCTGTCCATCACAATATCAAAAACCACCTCTTCATCTCTTACCCCAAGGTCGCAAGAGACCTGGGCGTCATGTCTGATGACCAGCTCTCCTTCTCTGACCTTGTTGCAGCCATCTCCCCGTCGTGCCACTCTGCTCTATACGACATCAGAAAAATCAGACCTTAGACCCAGCTCTTGGTCCAGACCCTGGTCATCTCTCACCAAAACTGCTGCTATGCCTTTCTGGTGGGCCTCCTTTCATGCACAGGGAAACCCTTACAGAAGACCACTCCTCTGGTCTTCGATCAGCCTAAAAGGTCACATGTCATTGACCTACGCTGGCTCCCCACGGTCGCCCACATCAAATTCAAGTCACAAATGCTGCCTTGAGGGCAATTTCTACCTTGAATGTTTCTTTCCCTTTAAAAAGATACTCATGCAGCATCAGTCTCTCCCACTGACACTCGACTCACACACTTGAGGTTCTGCATAATGAGGCCACTTGAAGAATGTCGTTTTTTTTTCCTCCTCTGCCTGGTTTTGTTTGCCAACATCGACAATGAGCTCAGTGAATCTGCAGAGACGCTGGTGGTGACATTACTGACGTGAGCTCAATCACCTTTTCACATCAGGCAGGTCCCAAATGTTTTCTGATTGGTCTGCCTCCAGTGTCACAGGTTTGATCTCCACCGTTTGTCCAGAAATGATCCTCTGTCTTTGAGCAACACTGGACGCCTGAACCTGCTTCAGCTAAATGCACAAAAATAAATAAAAGTCAGATGTGTTTGAAGGCACCACCGGGGAAATGATTGGAAAGCGGCGCTTTAAAAGGTTTAACATGAGGCGTGGCTGAGGTTGTGGACACTCTGTCCCCTCCACGCTGAAGCCGGTGGATGTGACAGAGAAATGATCTTTCACAGGAAGATGTGAGGTGTGGAGGGAGGAGCTGACAGGGTGATGACAGGCCAGACCCAGCAGCTGCACTCGCACACAGACACACTCCCAAAGACGGAAACATCACAACACGCACAGTGCAACACAACCCACCGGCTGGATGTGTTACAACGGTTCGCCGTCCCCCCCCCCCACACCAAATCCATATTGTAGACACAGCCAAGCGTGGCAGACCATCACCTGAAAATGATACTTCCTTCCACTCACATATCACAGCACAGACCTGCTGAGTGCATCAGACTATCTCTTGGTGCAGTGTGAAAATCAGTTCACCTGAATTCATATCATAGACCCAACCAGACGGCTTATTTCTCAGCTTCTGTAGCAGATAGAGACATGAATAAAAATCATCTTAGACCTTAAACCTTTGGCTTTTATTGTACATCATCACCTTTACCCTGAAGTTCATCAACAATAAACATTAAAAATTAAAGTGCACTGTTGACCAGTACGCTTGTTTTCCAGCCACCTCCGACTGCTGGAAAACAAACACGTCTGTGAACGTTTCATACTGTAAATAAACTGTGTACAAACACAATCTCGAAGGGACAGATTTGTCCTGTTTGTGACTCAGTTTGAAGATAGACAGCAGGAAGGATCGACACCAAAAACCAAGACCTGGCTGCAGTTTTGTTTGGGACATTCTTCTACATAAAAAACAGACAATTGTACACAATTATTCTAATAAATAAAATGTATAGAATTTGCTTGTGCAAAAATGACAACAAGGGATTAACATGAAAATTGTGATGGTAAAAAACTGGATACAAGTACAAGATTTTCATAATATTTTGCCAGGTTTTGACAGACTAATAGCCAATGAATAACACTAAAATCAAAGCTAGTGTGATAATCTGGGAATTTGCTTCTATCCTTAATTTTGTGCTCCAGATTAAGATCTATCTGAGCAGACAGGACCGCTGCCTGAAGGAGGAGAGAAGAGAAAACACTTTTTTCTCTGTTTATTCTCCTTGTAAATCATCGACTGAGCAGAACAGAACAACTGTAGGATAATATCAGGCCTTTATCAGATAAGGCACCAACACACAGTAATATGTGCTAACACCTCTGCATGCACACGTGGATACATGACCAGAGGGTGAAGGAGGTTGTGAGGAGTTCACTGCCAGGTGAGCTGCAGGTCATGTGAACGCTGACACACTGACGGGAGCTGAGACCCTTTAAATAAAGGTGATGAATCTCACACCTGTCAAGCATCTGACAGATAATGTTTGTGTGTGTGTGTGTGTGTGTGTGTGAGTGAGAGAGAGAGAGAGAGAGAGAGAGAGAGAGAGAGAGAGAGAGAGAGAGAGAGAGTTTGTTTTTATTTAATTCCACTTGAGAAATTTTCTCGGAGCTTGCTGCTTCCTGTTTGGTGACAACCTGTCACCAGCGCCTACAAGTACAAACAGGTTAAGCTGGATTCCTGCTGATAAAAGACATGTGTGTCTTAAGGACATCTTGATAGTGTTTGATAGTTATTAATTAAACACTCACTGTCTTTTGATAAAGAGCTTTTCTTTCATATTTCTCATGCACTAAACTCAAACAGCATTGAACAACAAGTGCGTCTCACTCTTTTGTTTCCCCTGGAATCACTCATGTTGTGTTGTGAGTGTTTCCAGTTGAGGATGTTTTCTGAATTAGTTTGTGTTTTGTCTGTTTCCATGTCTTTTCTTAAGTTGCTGTGTGTTGAGCCCTCGGGGCCACCGTAATTCAGTCTGTATTACACCACAGGTAAGAATTTATCTCACAAAATGGGAAGAGCTACACCTGGCAGAGTTTAGTGGCAACAGATGGAGACAGGAATAAAAAGCAGACGTAGTAATCACAGTGTGTTAATACTGCTCGGAAAAGGCTCCACACACTGTGTCATCCTAATTTGGTAAAACACTGACTAATGGCGCAGGTGGTTACAACAGACTCAGGTACAGTCTGGTACCAGGCTACTCATCTGATTCCAGCTGGTGGATGTGTAACTATAAGTGCGCTGTTATAAGACTCCCAGTAATTAAATTTTGCTAATGTTTGTTTTTTGGTTTGTCAGTCAACAAAAATATGTGGGCCACTCGCACATCCACTGTTTTACTAAAAATAAAGAAATAAACACACAACCTCATTTCACATTCAACACTGTGGAAATTATTAGTTTGGCAGCGTGCATGATAGTCAGGCAATGAGACATGCTGAGGGGGGCGGTGGTGTTGTGTGTGTGTATGTGTGTGCGCTGACGTGTGTTACTCTATTTCATAGCCCACGATCAGTTTAGCCCATAATTGACTTATAAGCTGCATGTGGGTGTGCAATTAACTGAAACCTAATTAAGGAACTGCCTGAAATCTGCATAAGCAGTTAAGCCAACCCAACAACAGCCAGCATCCACAATGGAGGCTTCCTTTTATAGACTTTTGATCAAACAAATACACAGACATTTGAATAAATAAGCTGTTTGATCAACCTGCTGCTGACAAACTGCTTCTATGAGTAGTTTAAGTGTGTGTGTGAGTGTGTGTGTGTTCAACCTTCATCTGACAGTAAAGGCCCATGTTTTATTCTTCTCCTGTGGGTTATCTGAAGTGTTGATCTCCATCAGAAGATATATCTGTGGTTTTAAGAACCAAAAACTATCTCAGTGTAGTTTCACATCTCCTCTCTCAGGCTTCTCTCTGGAGCTCTAGTAATGACAGGTCAGTCAGCCAATCAGAAGAGAGGATCTGAGCCTATCGTATCTTATATATGGATCTTATCAGATATCCCCCAAACCATCCTCCTCAATGACTACCAGTCCTAAAATTAATGGGAAGCATCGAAGAGGATGGAAACAGGTGGATTACATGTGGAAGTCCATTACAAGTGGAGCAAACCAGCGGATTCTGGGTATTTTTAGTTACAGGTCATTTTATTCAGCTTTAAGAGTCTGAAGAGTCTAAACACGTCAAGCTTTCAGGACAGTTCCTCATGTATGTTGTACAGACACTGTATGTAAAGCTCCATGAGCCTGAACAAGGTCTGAGCTTCTCAGCTGTTTCTTGCTGTTCCAAGGTCAAACAGTCGTCTGACACCCATTTATACCAGCACTGCCACGAGGCTGTGGTGCACAGGGGGTGTATTGTAGTGTGTGTGTGTGTGTGTGTGTGTGTGTGTGTGTGTGTGTGTGTGTGCTGCTTGCCTATCTGTAAATGTCACTGCATGCCGATGCTTTGTGGTACAGAGCAACAATAGGAGGGTTCACCTTGTCTCTTGCTGGCAGACCACTGTGACGCAGCTGCTCTGTTCTGTGACTGCGGCAGAGAGCGGGGATCAGTCAGCAGAGTGTCTGCACTCCACTGCTACATGTGTGTTACTGAAACCAGACATGTGCTGGGCCTTTCTCCCACACGCTCAATGTTTTCCTCACCACCAACGATCTCAAGAGAAAACACCAGCAGCCCACCAATCACAGTTCTCTTGGTTTCCACCTGGTGTTGTCACAACCGCAGTGGTCCTGGTGTGTACTTACATTTTTGATGTGCACATACAGCAGCAACATGTGTGGGCTCCATAGCTTAAATCCAGATTTACAGCCCTAAGTGGCCAGACTCTAAAAAACTCCTGTCATAGTTTTGGTTCTTGTATTACGGCCTGTCACTGATAAGCTAATGACAGGAGCTTTTATGTTGTCGCCGGCCGGACCTCTCTGCAGCTGGACTTCATCCTACACTTGTTTGCTATGGCCAGTCTGATTTCGTGCTCAAAGATTCCATCTTAGATTGGATTAGCTTGTTAGTAACAGAACATTTAAAAATGAGCTTCCTCCATATTTCCCCTGCTTTCAGTTCAGTCCTGAATGTTCATTACCATTCATTTTAATGACATTTGAGATTTTCATGTGGGTTGGAGAAGGTTGGGAACCGCTGCCCTGTAACAACCAGAAACATTAGAATCAAAGCGAACGAAACACATTTTCCTGATTTGAAAGAAAGTTCCATCTTTCTTAAAAAATCTGTAAAAACAAAGAGATTTGTAAAAAATCTCTCTCTTACTTTTAATGATGTTTTTACTGTTTCTATCCTTCACGTCAGCCTGATGTTCACAATAGTTGCCAGTGGAAAACTAAGGAGAGAAAAACAATAAGAATAAAACACAGCGCTACAAGACAAAAACACAAGAACAAGAAGGTGAAGATCAGAGTCTCTGATGTTGCGACTGCACAACAGCTGCAGCTGAGACTGAATCCAAATGAATATGGGACTGAGTCAGTGAAGGCAGCACCACAGGGCTCAGTGGTGGGATCCAGCACCTGCACCAGCGCCAGCATGGATTCTGGTTCAGTGGGGAAAAAAGAAAGGTAGTGCTCGGTGAAGAATTTTTACAGAATCACCATGTTTTAAATTAAATATGTTAATGGAGAAGGGGATTGAATGCATTACCATAAACTCCACAGCATCTGGTGAGTGACAGTATCATTTTCAGTACAGTCGGAGCTTAGAGTGACTCACGTTCCACTCTTGTTTGTGGGGGTTAAGCCACAGTGACATTTCTGCACAAGGCGTGAGCTGTTACAGGGATTGAACTGGAGACTGTGGGATGAGACGGCTGCGTGTGCAGCCACAGCGCACACAGCGCAGATACTGTCAGTGTAAGTGGCCCCAGCGCTGATGTCGGCCATGGGCATTTGTGCAGGGGAGGCCAAATGAGGAAGCTAGCTGTGCGTGGTTTGATTCTGTTTGGACAACCAGATGGCAGGGCCAAATGTTACACAGGATATATTGTATCTCAGAACCAAGTGTGCGTTTTATTTAGCAAAGAGTCGTAGCTTTAAAAAAAAGATTTGTTTTCATGTGAAACCACGACTGAAACGTGCAGAACACAGCAAAGCAGAGCAGTCGAAAGAATTAGGTTTGTGAGCAGATAAAGAAAAACAGAGTGAACACCAAGTGGGTCACACACACACACACAAACACACACACACACACAGGCGTGCACACACACAAACATACAGACAAAGGCAGACATGAACACAGCAAACCGACAATAACAAGGATGTCACACACAACAAAGTCATGTGCACATGTGCATGGACTGCACATACACCATCACACACACACATCCACTCTGTCATAGGTTCACACACATGCACACACAGACAAGGCACACACACGCACGGTGTTGCAGAAAAAGGCCATGAGGCATAACTCTCTGTGGAGCTGCCCTGCCCGTCTGTAGGTCAGCCAGCGAAAACTGCAGAGCAGAAGGGGCCACACACACACACACACACACACACACAAACACACACACACACACACATTATCACGCAAAGCAGCAGACACACACATTCTGACTCTCATCTCACACTCTTACGTCCAAAGAGAGCAACAGACACACAAACGCACAGCAACAGTGAGCGTGCTACTTTGCAGCCACTGAGATAAACAAAGTTTCAACACAGTTTAGGGACATTTGAGGATACACAACGCTAATCCACACGGCCTGGCTGGAGACTGTGTGCTCTGCAGACTGAACACAATCAACACTCAGACACACAACAAGGTTTATTCAACTAGAAAGATGAGAACAGTGTTTTATTTATTGAATTAAAGCTTGATATAAAAAATGCATGTGATAGCAATATACATTCTATTAATTGTTCAATTTAGTTGTGCAAGAATTGGAAAGTGCCGTGGCCTGACAGGCGCTGTCTGTAAGGTGCAGACATTAGTTTAGACATTAGAATCATAACGAGTAAATGCGTTTTCCTCTCAGATGAAAGCATGAATTATGGCCGATGTTATCTGAATGCAAATTCATAATCACTCCCAGCAGTAACACATCCTGCACAGGCTCCTCGTTCGTCTTGTGGAAGCACGTTTTCTAACAGGAGCTGATTTATCCTCCTCACAACCACATTTCATCTGTGTAATATTTCAGAAGTTTTTCACTTGACAGGGACTGAAACAGTAAAAACCCTCCTCTTCATGTTTTTCTGTGTCTTGTGATTCCATGCAGAGTTTCTCTTGTCTTTCTTGTCTTTATCAGAAGGAAACAGGCCGATGTAATTCTCCTTTAAAAGCTGTTCAGACGAGGTTCACACATCCTGTCATTGTTCTCTTTATCGAAGAGACTGTCCTGGAGAAAATGAGCCCACAGGTCGTCTGTCAGCAGGTCACTTTTTTACAGAGTTTAAAACATGTCTGGAGGAACTTAAGGCTGATGGGGATGTGAAAAGAGGTAAAAAGCGCAAGATGAGAAATAAAAAAAAGGACAGTGGAGCGGCTCTGACAAAAGCAGAGATGAGGTTGTGAGATTGAGATGTGGATGACCTTGGTGACAGGGAAAACCAGGACTTTCTACAGTCCTCAGCCTGCACCATCAAAAGACTTGCAATGTCTGCAAAGCAAATGGAAACCGTACCATAAACCAGGCCACTTGATGAGGAGTCTTTACTCATGGAACAATGCTTTACACCTCTTTCAAAAAATCTGCCATCTCGGTCATGCACTGACAAAAATTACATTCAGAGGCTCATAAATCTCCTGTCCATGGGGACAGGGCTAATCTCAGTTTGGCGAAGGAAAAACCACATACCTCTGCAAAAAGTAATTTTTTTTTCTGGGAAGAAAGAAAAGAAAACTTGCAGACGCCAGTGTGTTTGTAAGATTCAACAATATGACTCAAATAGGTTTCAAGGGCCCGAGGATGATGAAACAAATCAACAAAATTGCAGGTGCTGTTTCTACAAGAGGCTCTGAGGTGTGCAGCTCAGTGACACAGAGGAGGGCCTCAGAAAGCAATCAGCCCAGGACAAGCACAACAAACTTTAATCAAGAACAGGGCACAGAGACTGACAGTGGGTCAGCTGTGATGTTACATAGAATGAGCATGTATGTGTTGGGCTGTGAGGTGGAAAAACAACCCACTGTGGTCTGTCTCAGACACGTAACCATTCTGACACCTGCAAGCGCTGCAGAAGAAGCAGGTAAGCAGCACTCAGTCACTACATTAGGATTCAGACATGTTGAAGAGCAGCTGCCTGACTCATCTTTCTCTAATTGTCCCTAATGGCTCTGTAGAGTTGCTCTGGAGAATTGTGTCTGGGTTAGCTTCAACCACTGCAATGTTCTACTTGGTTTTTAATTAAGGACATTGTAAACAGGAGGAATGGATGACACATACCCCTTTTCCACCAAACTGGTTCCAGGGCTGGTTCGGAGCTAGAGCCAGACTTAGCACCAGTTCTTTGGTTTTCCACAGACAAAGCACCGGTTCCTGGCTCTCAAACCGGTGCTAGGCAAGCACCAACTCCTTGCTGGGCCAGTAGAAAGAACCACGTTACGTTGGGGGCTTCGGGCTTACGTCAGCGAGCGGGGGCGGGATTATTGACCGTCTTCTCGAACGTGATCGCTGTTTGCTGCATAATCGTCGAGCAGTATTTACTTGCTGGATCGCCAAATTTTGCTCCCCAAGAAAGGCACGAAAAGCCAACAGCTAGTGACAGAGCTCAGGGCAGAGGTCAGGGGATGTTTTTTTTTTTTTTTTTTTTTACTCCGCCCGGGCCCGGTATTATTATTTTTTAATAACGCAGGTTAAAATACGGGATATTTACGGGAAAATACTAATACGGGAGGACGGCGGGAAAGAAGGGTAAAATACGGGACTTTCCCGGCCAAAACGGGATACTTGACAGGTATGACCGCAACGTAGTCCTCCATCTTTGTTGTGGTGATTGAATTTGGCGCTTGTTCTATTGAGGAAATGACGTGACGTATACGTATACATTGACGCGATGACGTGGCTCTCTGGCTGGCACCCGCCTGTGGAAAAGCAAACCGGTTCGCAGTTGAACCAACCACGAACCAGCTCTAGCACCAGCACTAGCACCAGCCCTGGAACCAGTTTGGTGGAAAAGGGTTAACAGAGAGACTGAACCATAGCCCGGCTCCAGACCTCAATCTCCAGTTTGTTTAGCAGTTTAAGTAGGTCTTGTGTTGTGCTCATTGTCTCGGCCAGTATGAGCATCGATCAGATACCAATGAATAAAAAAAAAATGTCAACATCTGTACACAACTGGACCTCTATAATTGTGATTTGATTGCTGTTATTGTTGTATGGCATGGCTCAGGTTAGACCCTCTGTAAAACATGAACAGATAGATGAATCATAAAAAATAGATCTTGAAATAAATAAGTTAAATAGTTTCCTAACATTCAAAATGAAAACCTTGCACACTGAACACGTTGCCGTTTTACCAGTGGGACCTCCCAGTCTAAAATATGACCTAATTGTTGACATTTTGCTAACTACACCAGTTACCAGAAATGAATTCTTCTTCGCTGCTCGAAAACAGTAGTTGCCATTGGCTGCAGTGGCTGTTTTAGAGCAGTGAAGAAGAATTCATTTCTGGGAAACTTACGTTTTATCCGGGTGTAAAACTAAAAAGTTAAAAAATAAATTGTCTGATGTCAGATCGGTACATAGACCCATGTAATCGCTGGTACAAGATGCAGTATCAGAGGCATTTCTTACACTAATATCAGCACTAGAACAGCTCTAGTTTTCCCAAACAGCCTACAGATAATTGTAGCAGGATTTTTTTTTGTTTAAAGGAACATCAGCTTTCAACACAGCTAGATAGCTACTTAACAACATCGAAGAAAAATAGCAACAGAAAAAAGGTCAGTAGCAGATCATATCAACACTGCACTGTATTTCGATATACAGATATTTTGTTAGCAACTCTTACTTTCTTCAGTTGTCATGAAAACACGAACTGTGCCTGCTGATGGAGGCCGGGACACGAGGCCAAACAGGGCTCAACGATGAACCTTCAAGCTCAAGTTAGGATCACTGCCACTCACAACTAGTTTGTCAGGCCATAACCAATCGTTTCAAAGAAGACATGGAACATGATGTCAGACTAAATTAATTAACTCAGATGAAGCAGTAATCCTGTCAGATTATTAATGATGCCAACAGACACTTCTGACGCCCTCAGACAGAGGCGGACAGAAGAGGTTGTTCAAGTAATCACAGGAAGATAGAAAGTTCTTCTTTAAGTAGCTCAAATGGCTTGATGCAGGGATGCTACTGCAGTTTATGTGTAGAGTTGGTGTTTGGGGTTTAATCTCCGACTTGTTCCATCCTCTCAATCATGGACCAAGTTCAACACAACAGAGGTTGAGAAGTGACAATAATAACTTCTCCAAGGTTAGACTCAGGGCCTGCAGTTGGATGCTGGAGTCGGGATGGGGCTTATGATATGCTATATCTAAGGCAGCAGCACATACAGATTTAATTATTCACAGTAATATCTTGGCATTCGATGGGAATATTTACAAGCCATCATTGTATTTAGGAGTTTATATCACTGGACATATATTTGCTGACTCAGACACTTTGGCAGAGAATCAGGCATCATCTGGACATTTCTTTTAATTCCAAAAATTTATTTGGCTGGTAAAACATAAAGTGGCAGAACAGCCGCTATCTACTGTAGGCAGGAGAGTTAGTGTACAGCGATAAGAAGAAAGAAGAAAATAGAAAAGAATCAAAAAGACAGGGATTAAAAGAGAAGTAATACAAATGAAGAGGAGGAAACAAAGTATGAGGAAGCAAAATAAGCTGCCACTGGAGAAGAAAGCTGCAAAAAAAAAAAAAAAAACGTGGGAAGAAGCAAGGAAGGAGATAGGAAACACAAGAGGAAAGAAAAGAAGAGACAAAAAAAACTAAGTAAAGCAACTAGAGGCAAACAGATAAGATGCAAGAGGGAATGTCATGATGAGATAAGAAAAGAGAGATGAGGAGGTGGAAAGACGATAAAAGGGAGAAGACGGAAAAAGAAAAGAAAAGAATCAAAGGAGACCGGGAAAACAGAAGAAGAGGGAGACTGAGATGAGACGGTAAAGAGGAAGAGATGATGAGAGGAGGGCAGAGAAGAGCGTTTGTTGTTTTTGCTGTGCATGAGTCATCGTCAGATCCTATTATGACTGAAACAGCGTTACCGCTCTCGCCCACTGCTAACCTACGGCTACATGCCTTCTACACGCATCTCTCACACACACACACACACACATATACACACACACAAACACATACATACACACACACACACACACACACACAGAGCTCACCACTGCTGTTTCTCTGAGGACATTTCTGAATGTTTTCTCATCACAAAATGCCAAGGTAACAGCTTTTATTTCAGGGTCCACAAAAACACATTAACAAGATTACAATTTACAGATACACTGGCTACAAATAAGATTAGGACTCATAATACATGGCATTGTGTAACATTCAATACTTATATATTTCCTGTCACATTCATTTGTTTTCTAACCCTTGACCCCCCCAATTCAATCAATTTCTTAACCTACAGAGTGACGTGGTGCCACTGTAGTAAGCAGGAGCAGTGTGAAATTAACAGAACTGCATGAGTGGAAATGGCAGTTATGTAGCTATGGTGCAGACTGGTGACAAAATCCAGCAATACAATAAATATCCAGACTGTGCCCCAGTGTTCTGGGGTGTTTTTGACCACTAGGAAACGCCAAAGTCAGGGTTACGTCAACTGAGGCTTGGAAACCACCGACATTCGAGTGGAAAGCATCTGTTCCAGAGAGTGTTTGAAGTGAAAGTTGCATTATGGCAAGTGTATAAGAAAGACTGTCCTCCTGTAACGTACGAGCCCACAGGTCGTCTGTCAGCAGGTTATGTTTCATACTGTAACCATCAAACCAAAGTTCAGTACGCCTGCCGCCATAGGAACACCATTTCAGGAGACACTCCTTTGGGCTGATCAGAGGGTTGAAAATAACCACCTGTGTAGTTGTTCAGGTTGTAGGACTGGTTGGTATAGGACCACCAAGACTAAGTTTGGAGGTTTAGCCCATGCTAGGGCCTAAAAGTCAGGACAGCTCAACCTCTGCCGCGTGGATTCTGATCATTCATCATCTTTCTTAATCTGTCTTTGAAAGTGTTATTCAATAAAGTTGGAGGACTTGCAAACAATCTGTTTGCCCTGTCCAAACAAGCGCCTGACCTTTTGTGGTCATTGAAAAATGACTGGCCTCTAAATTACTAGTATGACACTCTTCAGAAGGAGTTCTGGGTGCATTGTCGAGTCAGAAAAATGCATGACTTTCAAACAAAATACTGTGGTTTGCATTCTGTCTTCTACCAATAATGGTTTAATTTAACCACAATGACAGTCTCCTCCTCACCTCCACCATGACCACAGTCTTTTCCTAAACTCACTAGTTTTTGTTGCCTAAACTTAACCAGACCTTAACTATAGAGCCGGCAGATCAGAAAATGCTCACACAGCAGAGCATTTGTGGAAGGCACTGACAAACAAACTATTTGTCATTCAGCTGTGTCATGTAGACCTTTGAAGAAATCTGTAGATTCAGCAGGTAGACTTAGGCAATAATTCTGCCAGAGTTAGGGCCTAAGGAGCTGATTCTCACTGGGTCACACTGAAATAAACACACTTTGGCTTAATCTCCTACCTTCTCCCCTTAATGCTATTCTTTGAAATTAAACTGCTGGTGTCTTACAGATTCATAGCCAATTACAAACAAACTGAACTGAACAATCCCTCCCATGCAAAACATTCAGAAAATGCATGAGCACAAGCTGCTCTCCCAGTGCTGTCTCACTGAGGAGACACTACAGGGACAAATATGATGAAACCATGTGCCTACAGGCTAACTACACATGACAGGCAGGCTGAGCTGCACTCTCCTCTGGTTTAAGGCAGGGTCAGTGCAGGGAGCTCTGCTCAAAGCAGATGTGTCATTGTATGGCTCAAAAACAAGAACAGATACAAATCTGCTGACTTCACTGGAGATGCGTCTGCCATGTTTTTGTCTCTCACTTAACCAGCTCTCATTGAAGGGTGTTCACGTGAGACTATCAGGGTCACAGCTTCACACATCCACAGAAGACACAGACTGAAGATTTTATGAATCGATATCAGATTACCTAAATGAAGATCGATTTGAACTGGAGAATCATTTTTTTCAACCCGGATGTTTTAGAGTTCAAATAGCTTTGACTCTACGTGCTCTGGCGCAATGTAAAGTCTGAAGGGTGCGCAACAGCCAAGGTAGTGCTGTCTCAAGGCTCAGTGTCAACTTCTCCACAGGAAAACACTTCCGTAGATACTATGTTGTATGGACTTTGGTGTCAGAATAAATACCATTTCATTCCCCTCCACACAAGTATACTGAAGGATGACAGTAATCCGTCTTGAATCTTGAACAACCCACATGCACACAAGTGCCTACAAGATACCCTCTGTCTACTCTCTGATGCTTGAGCTTTTTCCATCACCGACAGATTCTTGAGAATCAGACAAATACACACTTTAATCCTCCACCACTATATCGCAGAGCTGTCTCACCTTTTAAATCCTATCCTGATCTGGTGTCAGAGAGTATTTTGTGCGTTTGTGTTGCTGCATTTCAGATCCTGATTCTTAGGATCAAACACAGACACACAATACTTGAAGCCACTCTGAGATACTCAAACAACTTCCCTGCTTCAGATGGACCAGGCTGCTTTCTTTACCTGGTTGTAGTCGATGCTCTTCGTTTAGAGCACTTCACAATCAGTGCATGTTTGTGAGTTCTGTATGAACATTTCAACATGTATGTACAGTGGCTGCTGCAGGGATCAATCATGTGACCTTTACTGGGGAAGGTGCTGCATGTGGCATTTACAGATATCAATATGTTATTTGAAAATTGATTGCCATATGCAGAGATATGAGTACTGTAATCACATGAAATGTGTGTCTATCACCAGTAACTCAGAGTAGTGGTGGGGGAGGGGGGGTATCAGCTGATCAGAGTATTTCAGGTGACAGTCAGAGAGTATTTAGGGCCTGGATGAGAATTAGTTGAATCATCATTACACAACGAGAAAATCCAGTGATTCATTAATGAAAAGTCAAACGTTCAAGACAACTGTAGGAGAAAAGTCAACCTGAGGATCAGTTTGATGTGACTTGAAGTTGGAGATCGACCTTTAGAACTCACTCAGCTGAGTGAGAGCTGCTTGAGCTTTCAGATCCTGGATCAGTCTCATCAATTCAGAAACTGCTGTGCAGTGTTAAGTTACTGACTACAAAAACAAATTTATGTGAATATGTTACAATAAAAAAATAAAATAAAATGAAATAAAAATCAATGGAGGAAGTCTTCGTCATAGTAACAGCCAGTGGTGCTCAGGGGTACTGCAGCTCTTGATTTCTCCCATGACAGATTCATTGGAAAGTATATTCGTTTAAAGTATAATTGTAAAGTTAGAACAGGATATAATAGATGAAAGTACGTAAAGCCAATAGATATTCGGTTTCTATGACAGTTCATTCAGTTATTCATTCATTCATTCTTTCTCTGCCTGTCTTTCCCAACAATCACTCTCCTCTCATTTCAGATCCTGTCACCCCCACCTGCCCCGCAGTAACCCGAGCCACCTGACTCCTACGTGCCCACCCACTCACCTATTCCTCATTCCCCAGTTACAAAATATCTCGGTCCACTTCCACCTACACTCTGCCAGATTGTCTATTGTGTCATCCCAGCTGCAGCTCTTCAGCCTTAATAACCTATTTTGACCTCAGCTTGTCTTTTGCCTCTTCCTTTGGCCTCTTTTTCCCTGGTTCTCCTGGATGTTGCCGTCTTCATCTCCCAGTTATGCTCATCTGCTGTTGTGTGACGAGCCTAAATAAGGATGAACTGCTTTGAACTTTTAATCTGTATCTATGAGTCGCGCATTTCCTTCCAGTTCTGAGCCACCACAGGGTCTAATTTTATAAAACACAGAAAAGCAGCAATTACTCTCATTTGAGAAGCTGCGACCAGAAGCCATCCATCCACCCCAACCTCCTCCTGACATGGACTTTGTCGCTCTGTAAACTACGTCACCGCACTTTTCCCTTTGCTCCTGTTATGACTACTACGACCACTAGATGTCGCCTAGCAACAAAACCCAACTATGGGTCATAATAACCTGCTGACAGTCGACCTGTGGGCTCGTTTGTTATTGGAGGACAGTCTCTTGGAAAGCAGTGACCAGGTGTTGCAGATCAGTGCAGTCTTATTATGGCGTTTGTGTCTCAGAAATGATCAATCATATCAGGTTTTACAGCAGGTATTATAGCAGGTTGCCAAAAGAAGAAAAAAAAAATCGTCTTGGGTGTGGTTTTGGCCTTCGTCCAGTGTGGACGCTGCTTATTCTCTCACTAATAGCCTCATTTAGCGATCATACTAATGCCTATAAATAAACACACCAATGTTTCCTGTAGCACCTTCAGTACTGCGTCCTGCCTGCTCCTCCTCCTCCCCCTCCTCCTCTGACCTCCCTCTCTCCTCCTTGCCCCCACCCCCACCCCCCATAGCGATAACATAACTAAGCCTTATTAAAAAGGACTTTTTTAGAGGGTTGGAGCTCAATCACATGCTCAGTTTATTACACACTTGCTCTCCACTAACCAGCACAGTATTTGATCATTTAGTCGCCTGATTAATGGGAGCTCCCCCTTCAAACGATAAGGATGCCAAACCAGGCCTTCTATCTCTCCTTCACACTCTCCTCTCTTTTTTTTAATTTCTCTCTCTGGTTTCCCCTCTCAGGTCTCTGTCCCTTCATTTGCCTTTTTGTCCTCTCTCACTCACTTCTCCTTTCTCACCATCTTTCATGCAGATCACAGCAGCCATTGTTATTGGTACCCTTAAATTTCACTCCATCGTCAGCATGATGAATGAGTGTTGAATGTATTCTCCCTTCTCGCTGACGCACACACACACACACACACACACACACAGTTTCTTATCCACTATCTGTCCTTCAACAGGGGAATGAGATGTTTTGATTAAACAACTGTTTCACAGCAGTGGCGAAGCTACTTATAAATGCATTACACAGTGGTGGTTATTTCCTTGTAAATACACACACTGACACACACACAATGTCCTTTGTATCATAAATTTTATCTCTGTCTGTGTTTTCATCTATGTCATTTTGATGTTTGGCAGTGGCTCAGGGTTAAGGAGTCGTCCATGAACCACAACACCGTCGGTCTCATCACTCCCCCCTCACTTCCTGTCATCTATGTACTTTCACAATCTCTTGTGAAGATGTAAAAATTCCCTCCAAAATAAAACATTAGCTCATGATTGACATGTTAGACTTGCTGTTTAAATTGACGTGGAGTTGTCTGTAAATATGAGGACTAAAGAGGTGACCGTGGAGGTGAAAAGATACTGAGGCTCAAAGGTCGTCGGTTTGCTAAAATCAACAATTAAAAAAAAAACTGTGTTGAAAATTGGTTGAGTGAGGAGAGAAAGTCTTTGGCACGGTGGAGAAAAACCCCCTTTGTGAGTTGAGAATGCTCTCCAGGATATAGGCGGACATGTTTCCTTGTCAACAATCAAAAGAAGACATCATGTTCACAGCCTCAGAGGATTCACCACAAGATGAATACCCCCCGCAGTCAGGCCAGGCTGCAGTTCACAAAAAGACACTGATAGAGTTCTCCAGAGATCTGTAGACTGATGAAACAAAACAGAACCTCTATCAAAATGACGGAAGGAACAGCTCACGACCCAAAGCCACCACCACATCCGTCAAACGTGGCACTGATTCTGTTATGGCTCGGGTTTGTGAGGCTGCTGGTGGGACTGGCCCACTGGCATTTACTGACGAGTCCACTTCTGACTGAAGCAGCAACAGGATGAATGCAGGGGTCTACAGGAGCAAGTCTGGGGCTCAGATCACCCAAACACATCAAAACTCATTGGAAGACATTTCGTCATTCAGCAGGGCAGCGATCCGAAACATAAGGTCAGTGCAACCAAAGAGCTTCTCGGGGTGAAGAGGTGGAACATCCCTGAGCGGCTGAGTCAGTCACCTGATCTGAATCCGCCTGCTGACGACCAGACTAAAGGCAGAGAGACCCCACAACAAGCAGGAGCTGAAGGAGTGAAGGTCTGGGAGAGCAGGGAGGATACAAAAGGTTTGGTGAAGTCACTGACTGCAAACGATTTTACACAAAATATCAATAAGGATTTTCTTTGACCTCGTGCACTGTCCCATCATTTCTGAACCCGTAAACACTGGGCTTCCTGTGTTCAAAGGGCTCCATCTCCCACTCAGGCCTTTGCTGAATAAAGCTGCTGATGATCAATAAATGCTGCCATATTGTAAAGCAGCTGCTTGTGTCAGATACAGAAAAGTTGGTGGGTGTGGAGGCTTTGGAGACGTTTACCTCTGACGGAGCACGGGCTGAGTAAAATATTATAATATATGTATATGTATATATTTCAAAATCTGATTGGACAACCACAAATGATCAAGGCACGAACCAACATCTCAAATAAACAGGATTATGTAGACTTTTACTTTGGAAAACTAATTGATCATGGAGCCAATATCTGCAGTTGTGATGACACAATTTTGCTAAGAGCTTTGCTTTTAGCGTCGTCAGGAGAAATGAAATGAGATGTGCTCTAATTTACTGGAAACTTAACAACTTGGCCAAGCAGTCGGGTTCTTTCTGGTCTTCCACACACACCTACAGCTCTACTGTTTTAATTCTAAAAAGTAACTGACATTCAGTTGACAGTTGGAGGGAAAGTCACTGTGCACCACCTCTTACCTTCACCGTCTGTTTTCTGAGGCCTGTGTTGTCTTTTATTGATGAGGTTGATTCAGTTTCTTTTCTACAGCTTGATTTATTTATTCCTGGTTTGCATTCTTCAGTCTTTATTGCCACTTGGTGTCACATTCTGCACACTAACAATCCTGGAGTAATGTTGACTGAACAGCTGGTGGTTCAGTGCCTTGCTCAAGAGATACTCAACGCTGGAGAGGAGGCATTCACCTCCTTCACACGGATTTGTACCCACTGCTCAGTGGAGTGGCTCCCATTAAAAATGAAGGACTGGCACAATTAGGAGCCTCAAACAGCCACTCATGGGTCCATAAGGCAGTTATCACTGGACAGCAGGGTCACTGTGTATCCAGCATACTAATTTAAAAGCTGCATCTCTGGCTTAAACACACAAAGAGCAAACACCAAACACACACACCTCTCTCTGAGTCTAGCACTTCTCTCTCTCTCTCTCTCTCTCTCTCTCTCTCTCTCAAACATCATTCTTACTGTGTCACCTCACCTCTCTCTCCCTCACACACACTCATCTTAAGCAAAGAAAAACCTTTTCCGCTTAGTCGCACACCCGTAAATATACCCTCACACCTCACACAAACACCTGCGTTAACACAAACACACAGCACCCATGCTACACACCTCTTCTGACTCGGCCATGCTCTGCGTCTCTCTCTCTCTCTCACACATGCAGATGAAGTCATCTGAGGATTTTCAGGCGGAGATGAATGTGTTCACAGGATGAGGTGGTGTACACGAGGCACAGTGATGGAGGACATGTCTCTAGCTGCTCCAATAAAGACATCAGCTTCTGTCACTCAGTTACAGCACCACTGCAGTCCCCCGACACCTGGACATTACAGCCCATGTGACTGATGAAAACCTCATTCAACACCCTGGGTTTTCATTAGTGCCACCACTTCACTGAAGACTTTGGAGCCCGGCTGCAGGGATTTGTTTCCTTTCAGCCATAAAAGCTATAGTGTGGTTGGCCACTGATGTTGGGGGATGAGGCCCGGGGCCTGCAGTTCATCCCACAGGTGTTTGATGGGGTTAAATTCGACGCTCTGTGTAAGTTCTTCCACACCGAGCTGAGAAATCCATGCGTCTATGGACCTGAAATGTTAGTGTGTGCTGCAGCAGTGAGATCCCCTCAGTGGGAGCAACAGATGAACTGTGATGAACAGTGTGGAGCATGGAGTCCAAACACAGGCTACATGCTAAAGCTACTCATCAAAACGTCCTGTTGTCATGTCGACACGTACAGTGGCTCATAAGGTACTGCTTGTTTTTAAAAGAGAGGAAATTATTATTTCACCCCGATTTTAAATAAACTCCAGATTCACAAGTGCTGTAAATATTATTATTATTATTAACAACAACAACAACAACAACAACAGTTATTCACACAGCAGAAATATTCCTGTTGAAGCCTTTAAAGAGTGAAGAGCTGTGGGAATAAAATGTAAATAAAGTGCAGAGATTCCCTTTAAGCTGTTAAAAATAATGAATATTATCATTTGCTAATTATATTGTTGAAAATATTAGATTTTCATGTAGATTTCTGTATCATTTATTATTTTATCTTATTTTCAGGTATTTTTTAAACAAACTGTTTTAGAGTTAGAACAAAATAATTCATCAGACAGAATGTCAAAATAAAAGTTTGTGTTTTTTCATCTTGTTCTGACTTTAACCAACAGAAACACACAAGCCCCCCTCCCCACACACACACACACACACACACACACACACACCACACCCCCCCACCCCCCCACTGTCAACACCATCCTGTCTGTTACACGCGACAGTTTCTCACGTTCACATATGCGCACCATCACGCACGCACGCGCACACTGTAGCTGCCCAACATCATCACTGTCTGCCCCCTCGTGCGCTCCTGCTGCAGGACTCTCACGCACGCACGCGCACACACTCACACGCACGCGCACCATGACCCGCCAGCATCAGTCGCCTCGCGCTGAAGAACAAACCGGTGGTGACACGTGTGCGCACAGCGCGCGGCTCCAACAGACCCAGCGTGTCCACGCGCACACATAAGCTACACACGCACGCACATTCACACGCACGCGCACAGTTTCTGAAGCTGCAGGTGCGTTTCTGCCCCGTGCGCACTTGCGCAAACAAGGCGCGCGCACTTCTGGTGATCCAGAAAACTCTCGCACGTGAAGCAGGAAACACAGATTCAAAGTGTCCTCGCGCACACACACGTGGTGGCGCACGTTCGTTTTATTGTTGCTGTCTTACCTTCCTCGTGCATCCGCTGCAGACAGAAAGTGAGGTTCCTCCGCCAGCCCGGCATGGTGAGGAAGAGGAGGAGAGGAGGAAGAGGAGAGGAGGAGGAGGGTGATGAAGATGAGGGGTGATGAGGAGGAGTGATGATGATGATGATGAAGGCAGTAGATCCTGTCGGAGTCGAGGTGATGACACGGAGGCGACAGCTGCAAATATAACGACTCCCCCTGTTTCTTCTTCTTCTCCTCCTCTCCTGCTGTTCTTCTTCTCCTTCTTTCTTCCTCCTCTGTTCCAACCCGGTGTGTGTGTCGGTAAACGGCGGGTAGCGGCTGCTCTCTCCGGTAACGACCCCGCTGACAGTCCGTGTGACAGTCGGTCCCGCTGCGGCACCAATGGTCTCTCTCTCTCTCTCTCTCTCTCTCTCTCTCTCTCTCTCTCTCTCTGACTCTGCTAACTCAGTCCAGTCACCTCTTTCTTTCTGTCTCTGTGTATTTGCCTTCCTCTGTCACCCCTGTCTCCCTCCCCCCCTCTCTCTCTCTCTCTCTCTCTCTCCCTCTCTCAGTGGCTGTCTTTCTATTTTCTTTCATTTCCTCTGCCCCCCCCCCCCCCCCCCCGGCCCCCACTGTTTCGTCCCTCTCTCTCCATCATCTTTTTGTCTGAGTTCATTTTCAGTTCAAAGTGTTTTTTGCTGTCAAGACAAAACATTGTAGTTTCGCTCCACTTTGGTCTGTACGCACACAGACACACAACCCTGAGCTCATGAACCTGCAGCAGCCTCAGTGCTCAGTCCACTCACCCCCCCACAGGTGATCTGAGGCCCCTGCTCTGGTTGAAGTTGGTGCTCTGCCAGTGGTTATGTGAGGGCCCCACACTTCAGGCACTAATGCTGCGTTCAAGACAATGGTAAACTTGGAAACTTCTGAGTGGGAAAGTCTGACTTCTGGAAAACATGCGATCTCATGATCAACTCGGAAAACAACAGGGTCGTCAGCAGCAACATCTTCACACTTTATTTTTTGTCCCATTTCATCCTTGAAGACTGATTGCATGACAGCGGGGGGGGGGGGGGGGGGGGGGGGGGGCACTAGGCTGTCCCATTTCCAAGGCTCCTTCCTATCCCAAGATTCATTGCGTGCCAGTGATGAAAGCAAAGAACCCTGTTGCAATTCTGATTTTTTATTACACACACACACACACACACACAATGAAAGTGAGGTGCTGTTGACCTTGCACCATATGTGACAGCCTCTTGTGCTTGTTTTGTTAATTGAAATGTCAGTGCTTCTACAAAAGTGTCACCAAGACTAATTCCCAGGGCTGTCCCTTAAAATATGATTAAATGGGTGCAAGCTGTGGGGTGCAGGTCACAGTGTGGACGCTGAGTAAAGGAACATCGCTCCGTCTGTCCAGCATTAATTGGGCTCTCTGGAAATAGCCTTACTGGACATGTCAGTGTCAACTGTTTGAAACATGAACATCTCATACATTTGAAAAGTCAAAAAAAGGGTGATTGGGTAACTACAGCATTGAAAGTGCTCTATATTTTAAGATTTAAGGCTGCGTACACACTACTGTTATAGTTTGAAAATGTGTATCTTCTGTTACGTTATCTCCTGCCATGAACAGTATCCACGGTTTTCAAGCTCCTGAAACTGAGACGGATGGAAACACTGCTTGACCTGGCTTCCTGTTTACAGCGGCTCGCACATGCCCAGTGTACGTGAATGGTCAGGTGTGTTAGTGTGGACGGAGCCTGTTTGGTGCAGACTCTGACTTCTGTTCACTGAAATGATTAAAGTAATTGGGAGTTACATGACTAAATCACCCCCCAGTTCTTCTTGAAACACTGTGAATCAACTTCCTCGAGAAAGTCGTGAGAAGGAGGTACGAGGTGAAAGGCCACTGGAGTTTCTGTTGGAGATCTGAAGATGCTCTGCCCCAGTGACTCACACATCAACAGTCTGGATAGCAATATAAATCCGGCCCATACTTGGGCCACGTGCTTGTTTTCCTCTGCCCTGTATACACCTGGTTGCATCTGCCCAGATGTGGAGGCATATGGCCCAGACTCGGGCTGAGGACGCAGGCATTATGTTGGGCCAGAAGTTTCATTTTCCTAGTTTTACTTTATATAGTTTAAAATGGCTCAGTGTGAGTGAACCAGGAATTCTGTTTGTATAAGGTTACCCTGACTGACAGACACAGACAATTTCTGTAACTTTCCAAAACTGAGAATCTGACACTCGATGCAGCAGCTGGCCAGGTGTGAAAAGGTGAGAAAGATTTGAGCTTCCCTCTCAAACTCTCTTTCCTCCTCTCATCCATCAAACCACAGCGGGGGCCACTCGAACACATGCTGACTCACGTTCCTGTTGGATTCCTGAGTAACGAGAACACCGCTCGGTTTCGGCTCTGAACTCTGACGACTTGCAGAGCTGCAGAGTTGCTGTCATCACTACACAGTCATTTGAACTGTTGTCAAAACAAAAAAAATATTGATTTGTGATACTTTAAGCTTTCCTTCCCATTTAGTGCTCAGCAGCAGAACTGTGCTCCGGCTGCAGCTCCACTGTCACGTTCATCTACTATATGTTCCCTAATTCAGTCTCTGTGGAGCTTCAGGGTGCATCAGCACGACATCACAGAAGAGGGGGTGGGAGGGGCTTTTCTCCTTCATTTGGTGATATCAGACTGAAGACCAGTACAAACTGAATTGCACTGAGGCGTAGGAAGCAGATCTGAATGCACGTTTCCCTCTCAGTGGCTTCAGCCGGGGGCTCATACTTTGAGATGACAAACCATACACACTTACAAACACACACACACACACAGTCACAGTCCCACATGCTGTAGTTGTTCTTGATAGTGTTGCATGATCTCTGTCTCTCTAACACACACACTCAGTTCCGGAGGTGGAGCAGGTCGTCCACCAATCAGAGGGTCAGTGGTTCAGTCCCCGCCTCCTCCTGTCCACACGAGGAAGTGTTCCTGGGTTCGAGTTCGACAAGATACTCAATCATCAGTGTATGAATGTGTGTGTGAAAGGGTGAGAGTAGCTTGTAGTGAAAAGTGCTGTGAGTGGTCGATAAGAGTAGAAATGTCAGTGCAGTCCATTTACCATAACAGTTCCCATTTGTCGTCTTGTACTTTATTAAAGTTACAACTGAGAACGCTTTGCTAGAGCTGGACCACATTCTTGGTTTCTGAACAATTTCCAAATTCTGTTACTTCTGTAACATCAACAGCAACACAAAAAGAAGCTAAAGACTGACGTCCTGACCGACTGACGTCCTGAGTGACTGACTGACTGACTGACTGACTGATGCCCAGGTCCGTTTTCATTTCTTTCATGAAGATGAAGCATCCACGTCATTAATCACTGCACTCCTCTCCTCTTCTCTGCTGCCAGCTAACTCCACAGCTGCTGATATTAGTAGCAACACTGGAGTGAAGCTAAATGCTGTTGTTAAGGCAAGAGGCCTGTTGTGAAGGACAAGACTGGACTCACAGTCATGTGCCATGCTAACCATAGCTAGCCCAGCAGCATGGCTCCAGGGATGGCCACAGTGATCGGTCCACCACTGGTCTGGACAGAAATATCACAGTAACTGTTGATGGATTGCTGTTACATTTCGTACATTCACGGTTCCCAGCTGATAATGAGTTTGTTGATCCCTTAAATTTTCATCTGGTGGTTTAATTCGTCCAATACTTTGGTTTGTGGCTAAATACCTGCAGAGAAAATGCTTCTGACCTACATGTAAACCTGCATTGGGCATCAGAAACCTTCACTAAAGCCCATGTGGATGATTTTTTCTTTAGCAACATTCAACTTGGAGCACTTCAGTTGTTTTAAGCTGCATAGACTACCACAGGGCTGCAGCTCGCTCAGGCCGGTTCAGGGGCAGGTGAAATCCTCATCCTGGTTGGACAAGAACGAAACAAACAAACAAACAAAAAAACACAAAATATCATTATTATTATTAGAATACTGCACTGACATATGATTAAACCTCTGCATTAATTAATAACTTGAAACAGTCATATTAATGGAGGCCATTACAGCCTGATATCCAGCTTTACTGACATACATTCTTGTAGAACTTTTACAGCCCATGGATAATGAGGTGTTTTGACTGTGCCACAAACAAACACACACACACACACACACACACACACACACACACCCTGTTTGTAACAGGGAGGGCTGTTTGGTGGAGGAGTGTGACCTCTTGTGGTCAGACCTGAGAGGTGCAGTGCAATTCTTCCCTCTGCAATATCGTGTGACTTCAGTCAGAGCTACCTGCATTACAAACTGCTGACTTCATCAAATTAACACACACACACACACACACACACACACACACACACACTCTAAAACATCTTACTGCAGTGCTCATTCCAAACACACACATTTCCACCCACGGTCTCTCACATGCACACTTCTGTCCAGCTCTCTGTCCCATCGCTGTCCGATGACCTGATGTGACACAAAGGACAAATTAACAGTAAGAGGAAAATGTCGATGCTGTAGCACAGGAATGAAAACACACACACACACACACACACACACACACAAAAAGTGCTTTTTCTCTCACTCACAAACATGCACACAGTAAGTACCTGAGATGTTCTCATAGAACTGAAGGGGACGTGCAGGAATGTTTCTGAGATAAGAACAGACACTTTCTGATAACAAGTGATTATTATGAGACAAATGAAGCAAATGAGCAGAGCTTCTGATGACAAATGTGTGGCTCAGCAGAAACTCAGACGTTCACAGAACAGCAGCAGCAGATGTGCAGTGAAGGCAAAAACACACACGTCTTTTTTCTCCTGTGCAACTTTTCCCACATGTTAGGAGGGAAGATAGTTCAGGTCTGTCTCTCCTCACAGCTGCTGCAGCACAGTGGTGACATACAGAGACAGCAAACAAGCAGAACATGACCGTGGTGCCGATGGTTTAGAGCCTAACATCAGCTTTTTACTGCTGCTGGTTGTATTTAGGCTTTAAACATCATAAAGTGGAGTCATTAGAGAAGATGATCCTGCTGAACCAAACCTGTCAGGATCAGAAACTGATGGTTTTTTTGTGTAATAGTCCAAAAGACAATGGAGAAATCCTATTGGCTGTTTGTGGAGGGAACCAGGGTGATGCTGACTTCAGGGTTGGTCACAAAAATATTGTGGCACTCTGCTGGACCAGCTCTTATCATGTTTCTGTCCGCCTCCTGGCGTGGGCAGGGTCCGCCCACGCCAGGAGCTGGAATGTTCTACCTGAGCTGCACCTGAGAACAAGGAAGAGTCAGATTTGACTGGCGTGTGGAAAGGGGGAGGGGGCGGGAGACTTGTGTAGCTGACGTGTGGCTGTGGGGGGAAGATCCAGACGTGATTGACTTGATGATCTTGTACAGGAGCCTGGACGGAGGTAAAGGCACAGATCAGAGGAGGACTGCCCTCAGTCGCACAGCATCGCCGCCCGGAAGGCAGACGCTTCTCCCCCCTTCATCCCTGCATCTCCTGCGGCTTCCTGCTTTTATCCCGCCCGGTGCTGAGGATGCGTCGGCCGGCTGCAGCGGTGTTGGCGGCGCTGGCCGCCTGGCTCTGGTGCGGCCCGGCTCTGTGCGCCGCGGGAAGAAGCCAGCAGCTCAACCAGCGACCCGTCATCGGTGAGGTTCAGCCGCAGGAACGGCTGTTTGTCGGCTCTCTGTCCCCGCAGAGACCGGTGGACTATAATGGCTCTTATGTAATTCTCATCCAGAATGTTCGAGAAAAGGTGTGTGTGTGTGTGTGGGGGGGGGGGGGGGGGGGGGGGGGGGGGGGGACAGAGAGGGTATGTGTGTATGTACTATTATGTCATAATGAAAATACCACCAATCAATGCACGTTGTATAATCTGTCTCGTTGTGTTGTTTCTCCTATGTGCGTGTGCGTGTGCGTGTGTGTGTGAGAATCATGCGTGTGCCACAGATACATCGACACTTCGTTTAGACCAAAACCAGCGTTAATGACCATCTCCTCCATATGTTCTGCAGATATTCCTGGTTAATACAGACAATCAATAAAAACTACACTTCACATATTCTGGTTTGTATTTTCAAGGATGTGTTCCAGCACAAAGGAAACATTCAAGTATTTGTAAATGTCATTCAGTACGTGCTGTACGTAATCACTGGATGAATGGGTGAATGGGTGATGGACATATCCTGTATTTGTTTTCCATGATGTTGGTCTCTGTGGGATCACAGACAGGAGCATGTGGTACCTGCCACACCTGTCCCACCTCAGACTTCACTGACCCAGAGAAACGTCCTGTGCAGCCTCTCAGGCTGTGTTGACCATCTGAAGTGACTAATGATTTGTGGTGAAAAGTAAAGTAGGGAGCGTGCTGATGTCACCTTGTGTTGTGGTGTGTCACCTGATTCCGGTTCTGCCTGTTTTGTGGCAGCAACTAAAACAAGAAACTTTTGATCTGTTTGGTTTAGTTTCCAGTACGTTTGTTTTTTTTTCTTATGAAATACTGAATGTGCTGGATTGAAAAAAACTTGGTTTACTATGAGTTTACATCTCTGTATTGTGGTGCAGCTTTAAAGTTAAAGTACGTTGTAGTTATATTTTTAGAGATCTGTTTAAAACAGTCTGCAGCAGTGCAGATATTACATTAGAAAGCCTTTATTGTCATTGCAAACTCTGCATTCAACAGAATTAGGATATTAGGATATTTTCCCCTTTGAAACATCCGAGCATTTTCTTGTGCTAAAATCTTCCACATATTTGTGTATCTGTCTCTTCTCCTCAGGTATTCTGGCGCAGGAAAACCTTCCAGGAGACCAGTTTGCTCAGGGCTCCTCTTACATCGCCGCCTCCTATGTCAAATACCTGGAGGGAGCTGGTGCCAGGGTTGTACCCATCAGGTACTGTAGTCGCATTATTAGGTTAGTGACCTTTCAGTCCTGTTAGGTGCAGGAGCCAGACTGGACAACCTGTTACAGGGAGCCCAGGGACAAGAGTTTGCTTTCTGTTGACATGCCCGGCGCCTTTATGCCCATTAAGTACAGTCCACACAGACATTTGTTTGACTTCATTGTTTGCCCAGATACACAGTGAGGGCACTTATCAACGAGATAAAATGAACAGGGTTACGTACATGTATCATTTCCTGTGACTCCCTCTTGCTTATGTAGGACAAGAACTACAGAGAGGTAGATACACTGAAACATCTCAGCCACAGACAGCATCAAAAACAGGGCTGGATGTTATAAAAATCTTGAGGAGCTTAAGTTTACTGTCGAACTAACAAGTACATGTAACGTAGAGTTGTATTTAAAAGGTCCAAAGAAAATCTCAGCCAGAGGGTCCAGTTTTTCAGGCTGGTTTCTACATTCTGATGTAAAGCAGCACGTAGTTTTCCTCTTGTTCTCTTGTAAATGAAGCGTTTTCTTTGACAAAACATTTGAGGTACACCAAAAGAAACCACGTGGTTCTCAGCAAGAACAGAAAACTGTGAAGTGAGTTCTTGAGGAAGAAGAAGAAAAGCTTGTACATTAACTGTGAATAACTCTATAGAAACGCCTGTCAGACAAGTGGAATCCCTGATCGCTGGTTCATGAACGCAGCAGAGCATAAAGTGTCTCTCTACAGTAAAACTTTGAAAACCTGCCCAAAGGTGTGACTCATTCAGTCCGTTTCATTGTACGTCTGCTCAACGCTGGTGTTGGGTGTAAAAGATGACGCACAAGTCAATGTACAGACCGAAGGTGAAGAGGGGCTCAGCAGGGTGCAGCAGAATCAGGTGCAGCCTTCGGAGGAGACTACTGACTGTGCAGCGTTGTCCTCATGTCTTTGTCCATTTTGACTCTGCTGAGTGGAAACGTTGCTCTGTTGAAAGCTGCTGTTCCAGTGTTTTACCCTCTGAGATACACAGGATTCAACGTACAGAGTTTACTATATGCTTATAAATAATGACCCTGTGAATGTGGCGTTAACAGCAATCATCAGTCATTATCTTTCCACAGTTTCAGTGGGACTCCTTTTATAGGAGTCCTGCTAGAAAATTACCAAAAGAGCAAAATCATCCTGTCTGATGCTTCTGTGGAGCTGTGAGGTCAGTCTGACTCACAGCTGCTTCAGTCATGGTGCCAGGTGTGGTTTGATGTGGGTGGAGCCTGTACAAACGAGAGGGAGTCACTTTATCAGTATGTCACGGCAGTACGAGGTGATTATGTTGAGTTACACAATGACACAAATGTTTTAAATATATCTGATGTAATGATGAGACACTTTTCTGCCCCCCCTCCCCCGTCATAGTCATGGTCACGGTTGAAGCCTTGAGCCTGGACACAGACTCAACATCCTCTAAATGTCTCAGTGTCTCATTTCTCAGGCTAATTTGTCTGAGGTCACCACACAGAAACATCTGCTGCTTTAATCCAGAGTGATTCATCATGTATTTGATTGTTTTTTTTTTTGTTTGTTCACCAGAATCAATCTCACAGAAGAAGAATATGCTGAGATATTCTCCTCAATAAATGGGTGAGTTCAACAGTGCTGATACTGTATCTACTGCTTTACATGGAACCACAGGTTTTTATCGGTCAACATCTAAATGAAAAAAAATAGGCTCAGTGATAATTAAACATCACAATGGTTGTTGGTCAATTCAGCTATTTATTGCTCTATTACAGAAACAAACGGCAAATGCTAATTTAGAATCAGCACAATGTATCAGGTCACAAAGGTTTAGCATATACTAGCTACATACTGTGTTAATTGGTTACATATTAAAGACAATGGAAGTTATCTGACTGGATACACTGGTTATCAGGCTCAGAGGTCATACTGGTTAACTGGAAGTTCTCTGTGATCAATAAATAGGGACGCAGACATTTGTTCATGTCTGCTAGAAATTGTCTTCATCTACAACTGAACTGCAACAGCAAAAAATGTGTTGTAGGAAGTGTAAATGCTGGATCATGTTCAGAGTCAGCATTTGTTTCTGTTTTTTTATGCTGCATTTAGTAACAGCAGAATAACCAGGAAGTGCTCGGGGTGGATGGTGGGTGCACTGGGTACGTGATCATCATACCAGAGACTGAGGTTTACACCCAGATTCCTGTCAGGTTTAGGCAACACAAACACATTTTCTGTATTAAACCAGAACAGGATCAGGATCTAAGCTGCCAGTGCTTAGACAAAACCATAAAACAGTTTAATAATGATATAACTACTACTTTCAGTCTAAATGTATTTGTGAAGCTCCATCCAGTCTAAAGGTAGATGTCCATGTGTTTGTGATTATAAAGCAGGTCTAGGTTCTATATTAATACTGTGAAAGTATCAAAGCCTCAGTCCACAGAGAAATGCACACAGCCTGTATTCAGACACTGAGCCTTAAAACCAGCCGTCAGGACTTCTGGAACTTTGTGATGTCACAACAAAGGAGCTCCATGCTCCAAGCATGGCTGAGACATGGCTGTGACACCTGGACCCACCATCCAACCTTGCAGGATTTGGTGTTTATCTGAAATATGCTATATTTTGTTTGATCAGTAACACATAACACATTATGTTAATATAAAATCTGGTCTCATTACAATTAGTCTCACTTGATGGATATAAATGTATTTCCTGGCGTTGCTCTGTTAGTTGTGTAAAATATCAGATTATTTGTCATTATAAGTCATATTTACACATGTGAGCTGTCAGAAAGTGATATCATCTACTCAAGTTTTAATAGCTGCATTTCCCAGCATGCAGCTGACATGTCTGACACGGAGCGCACTCTCTCCTCAGGTTGTTGCTGCCGGGAGGAGATGTAGATCTTCAGACGTCACAGTACAGTCGAGCCGCCAAGATCTTTTACAACTTGGCTCTGAAGGTAATTGTGCAACCAGCTGCTAATATGAAGAGACACCTCAGAATTACACTGAAGGTCATTTTTTACTGCTACAACCTGATTTGTCTGGTTTTGTTTCCCTCTTATTAAAGGAGAGAATCACTTTTAACTAGTTTATGTTGCTGTCATACAACAGTCACACTTTTTGGTTTGCCCGTTCTGATGGATTTCAGTCTGACTTAGACAAATCAAGTGGGTTTTTGCCAAAGATAGTGTTTGTAAAACTAATGAAAAGACTTGATTTGTCAGCTCAGACAGCTGAAGCCTCGTGAACATCACCTGGACCTCTGAGTGGTTTTGGTTTCTGTAACATTTTCACTGCAGGTCTCAGCTGTTTTTAGAAAGCTGATGGATATTTTGGTAAAAGTACATTTTTTATTGAGGGGGTACATGTCACTCATGGGAACCCTTTATTTATGATTTTCATGTGCGACTGGCTGAACATTAGCTGACAGCTGATTCAGGCTCAGCTGCTACCTGATTAACTTTGAGCTGGAGTGTGACTATGCTGTCCATGAGAGTGGGACATACATACAGATGGACGAACAACCTGAGAACAATATACCTCTGGCATTCCACCTTCCTCATTGTTACCTTCCTCTTCCTCACCCTTTCATCCTGTGCAGGCCAACAACGCCGGGGACTACTTCCCTCTGTGGGGAACTTGCCAGGGCTTCCAGCAGCTGTCCGTCCTCACAGCCAACAAAAACCTGCTCACGCTCACTGACACCAAGGCCGTGGCTCTTCCTCTCACATTCACACCAGGTATCTTTTTATTTTCTGTCCTCTACTCTTCTCTCTTCTACTTCAGCAGCTCTTCTTTCCTCCGGCTCTCTGTGCCGCTCACTTTGTTACGTTGAGGAACTGGGGGATGAGGTGAAGTAACAAAAATAAAACGTTTCCCAGGAGGAAAGAAAGATCAGGAGGCAGAACAATGTGTAAGAAAACAACAACAAGGAATTTCATTATTGAACTAAATCAAAACACAAAAGCAACTAAAAGCGCTGGTTTCAAACCCAGGTTTTCACAACTTAACACTGAACAAAGGTCAAAGAGCAAAAGAAAACACAGGTAAGTCAGATATTGTAGCACCCTCCTTCCACAGTGAGGAGTAAAACAGCACACAGGTCTCACACTGTCAAACACCGGCCCACTGGCACTGACTGGGCCCCCCCACTCTCCACTCTTACACCACCTGCTAATTGCTGATTGGAAGCAGCTGCATGCAGTTAATCTACTCCACCTGGAGCAGGAGAGAGCGAGGAAGAGCTATAAAGAGACTAGGGCCGTAACACCCCCTCGCATAAAAAAAACCCCAGAAGTTCTTAAATATATATTTATATATTCATAAATATGACAAATCCACAACACTAAACCACAATATTCACTCACCATGCAGCTGTGGTGCAGCTGGAAGAGGAGGAACAAGAGGAGGACAATCAGCTGTCCATCCATGTGCACAATACTCAGCTGTGACGACTGTGGCGTGAAAGCAGCAAAACTAAAAACTTCCCATAAACATGTTGTTAACTCACCAGAGGAAACTGTGTGCATACGTTTTGCATAAATGTTAAAACATCTCAACAGCTCTGATTCATGGTGGCAGCTGCCTGTAAAACCCCAGATGACTGAGGTCATGCTGCAGTAAACCCTGGTGTTTATTTTACCAGTCTGACATGTAAAACAGTACAGAAGGCCACTAGGTCCTGCTGCTGTGTTTGCATGTTTAAATAATTAATGATGTTATAACTGCTTTAGATAAATTGCACACTGCACCTCTCTCCACCAGGAGACTGCAGGTGGAGAACATGTCTCATTAATCCAACACAGCCTCATCTGCATTACTGGTTTTCTGGTAGCAACACTAGAAATTACATTTATATGCAGGTAAATAGTTTTTCCAATTGTGGCGACACAGTCATGAAGTGCAGCATTTATTTATACCTAAGTCAGTTAGAGTGGTCCTGCCCTGATAAATGAAAGTTCACAGTGAGGTCAGAGGTCAGTCAACCATGGACCTGTATCATTGTGAAAGGATGATTAACAGGTTTGTAAAACACGGTAGGTTATTGTAATACATACATGACTTTTACTGGTATGCTGTCAGAGAAACACAACACAATGCAGCTGTGCTTATCTGCAATATCTGCAATATCATAGCAACATCAGTCATGGTGCTAAATGTGGAGTGATGTGGGCGGGTCCCAGGCGAACCCGATGAGAACTCACACTGTTAAGATTAAAGGTCCCATATTTTACTCTTCTGATATATTGGAGATATATTTGTGGTTTTAAGAACCAAAAACTATCTCAGTGTAGTTTTACATCTCCTCTCTCAGGCTGTTGTTCATAATAGTTTGTTCCTCATCAGACAAGAGCAAAAATACTCAATAAGAAACTTAATCATTCATGCATTTATTTGTAGTGTATCCTTACGTCACCCGGTTGAGGATCACTTTTGAAAGTGATTAAAAGCAAATTTATTTACAGTTAACACAGTTTTTTCTCAGTATTCATTAACAACTCCGCCTCTTTCACATGAACACGCTCATAGCTGGACAGGTGAACGCAGGTAAACTGAGCCAGCTGACAACCAGCTTCGTAGCACAGGTTATCAGGACGGTTAAACCAGATGACAGAGAGATATCCTGGGTATGTTGAACTTGTTTTATAGTTCAGGCCTCAGGTCTGAACAGGACCGTTAACCTTAGGAGTTAATTATATTTACTTTCTTCACATTCAGTAAAGGCAAAGAGTTAGAGAACACAGGCACCAATGGTGATTAAACCTGCAAGCGTTGGTTTACGAGACCAACACCTTAGCACTCGGCCACCACGCCCTGCTGAGTGGTTAATCAGACCTGGCATTGACATGCGTCTCAGGTGATCCAATCACAATCAACTCTGAGTACCTCAGTTCATACCTGGCACTAAAATGTGTGATCTCTGTGTGGATCTCACTTCCGGCTTTACATGAAAACAAACACGTGTCCTGAGGTAGCATGAACAGTCTGAGTAGCAGCACCTCATTCAAATGAAGGTGAATCAAGCCTTTTATCTGAAGCACACTGACAGCTTACACCTTGTTTGATCTCCATTATGCAACAAAAACTATTTAAAGGCATAGATGGGGATCAAACCCATGATCTTTGGTTTATAAGACCAATGCCTTGGCTACCACGCCTCCATGTGAGGGGTGGAAAGTGATGTCATGTGCAATCTACAGTACCTGAATACTGAGGGCACTTCCCACAGGATCCTTGACTTGTATGTCAGCTGGTAATATAGTGAGTTCTGATGTCATTTATATGTGGTGTTCAATCTCTCTTTTCTTGTAAATATTAAAAACTGAAACATTTATAAATCTACTCCATGTGGAAAACCAAGCTTGATTCATGTTGCAACAAATGGTTGTAACCACTGTGGGATTTGACAGGTGTGGTAACCCCAAGGTCCAGGGAAAACCAAATGGAATTTAGAATTAAATTTGTGGTTCTCATAGTCTGTCACTTTGCTTTGCATAATTTTCTTGTGTATTACGAATATAGTCTGGACAGTCCTCATTTTAGCGTAATAATAGACTTTTTCTTTGACAGTTGGAAGAGGGACTCTCTTTATAAGAATCCTACTAGAAAAACTTCTTAAAGAGCAAAACATCCTGATGCACCCATGTTTAAAAATGTGATCTGTATTCAACCCACAGCAGCGTCACTCACGGTGCTCAGTGTGGTGGGATGTGGGTGGATCCCATGTTAATGAGATTACACTCAATCAGTAGCATGAAAGAGGGATATTGAGTCAGGTCACTTACAGCTGTGCTTTTTTAGGTCACTTACAGCTTTGGTAAGAAAGTACACATCACAACATATTACATGAAGTATAATTAACTTTAAAATGAAATGCAACTTCCTTTCTTCTGTCCAACCTGCAGCGGCCCAGTCCAGCCGTCTGTTTCAGAGCTTTCCCAAGGATCTGCTGCAGTCTCTGGCCGAGGAGAACATCACCTCCAACTTCCACAGCTGGAGTCTGTCGATTCAGGTGTTTACTGCTCCTCTCTTGTGTTTCCCACTTCTTTTTCAGTTTGTTCTGTTGCATTTAAGTAAAAGCATCAGCACAGCATAGTGTTAAGTCTGGATGAAGCCTTCACTGCTGTGCATTATAGTAAAATATTTTCAGTTCATTGTGAACTTGTGACAGGACTAATTTGGCTGTGGCAGAGGACGTCAGTAGAGCAGGCGGTCCTTCACTGTGGCCAGGACGCATTTACATCATTCACACTGTTATAAGAGCATGGCCACATCTGTCTGAGTGATCAGATCTCAAATGCATCTGTGGTGTGTTCACCCAAGATGGATGATAAAACCAGGTCTGAACAGGTACATACTGATGCCTTAAACCTCCACATTTGCTACATAAGGTAAACAGATGCATTTAAAGGCATGGATGGGGATCGAACCCATGATCTTTGGTTTACAAGACCAACACCTTACCACTTGGCAACCACGCCTCTGTAGGAACACAGAGTTAAAGGGTTGATGTCCAAGTAGTAAGTTGTATCTGTCCGATATCTTAAATGATCAGAGCTTGTACAGTATATCTGTCTATTCAGTGTGGAACACTCACCTCGATTCTAGATGTTACCACATATGGTTCTTCAAAGTCGGATTTGACAGGTGGGGGAACCCTAAGGTTCAGTGTAGCAAACAAAGTTCGACATTCATGTATTTATTCTTTGTTCCATGTGAAAGGAGCAAAGCATGACAATTATATTAATATCAAACTTTACTTTACTACAGAACTACAGCCGAAACGCCAAACTGAAGAGGTTTTACAGGGTCCTGTCCACGAACAATGATGGAAAGAAGGAATTCATCTCGACAATGGAAGGTACCGCTCCATGTTGGAGACTGTGGAATGACATTGACCTTTTCAGTACATGTGGGAAGTTGTTGACTGCTGACAGTGTTTCTGGTTCTCTTCAGCCTACCGTTACCCGTTTTATGCTGTCCAGTGGCATCCAGAGAAAAGCCCCTTCGAGTGGATAGATAAGCCGGGTATGATTCACTCCACTTCTGCTGTCAGAGCCTCCTTCTACACTGCCAGCTTCTTTGTCTCTGAAGGTAACACATGGCACCTCTGTAGCTCTGTTACCTCTGGTACTTCTGTCTTATTACCTCTGTTTTTGCACGTTTTCTAGCAGAATATCTCCAAAGGTGAAGTCATTGATTATACTGACAATTGATTAGTTTGTCTCGAACCTTCTGATGCTAAATAACAACTATAACTCTTCTCCTCTGGATTCATTTGTTCAAGATAAATCCATCACTGAAATCAAACAGGAGTTTCTACTCCTCCTCCTTCATTTCAAACATTCTTCATGATGAGCATGTAAGCACTCAGTTGAGTGGTTCTTCTGGAGCTTTCAGTCACATCGCTTGATCTTCATTTGCAGATAGAGTTTGCCCACCTCTCAAGGAAATATTTTTTTAAATTTCAGTTGCCAGTTTCTGCTGAGCACTTTGAGGATTTTTCGTCCATGTCGTCTTAAAGTTGATTAAAGGAAGTGATTTGGCCATTTGATGAACCACTTTATTGTGACTTCATACCAAATTATAGTAGATGTGGTTTATTTGAACTAAAGCGCCATGATATTTGAATTAAAGAAATGAATTTAAATGACACCTGCAAAATTCAACTCTGAGAGAGTAATCCTGTAAATGTTGACGGCATTTCATCCATAGGACCCATTAGAGCAATAAGATGAAATTACTCCCAGACAAGAAGGAAAGAACGTCTCCCACGGTGTATGGCCAAAGGTTAAGCACTACCTTCTGCTTTTTTCTCTTGTTCACTCTCTTCCTGACTTTCTGTCTTCAGCCATGAAGAACCACCACCATTTCTCCAGTCCTGCGGAGGAAGAGAACGTTCTCATCTACAACTTCTGTCCTGTCTACGGAGGCAGCCACGCCGTCTTTGTTCAGAACTACTATTTCAATTGATGGACAGTGCTGAACAGGAAACAGATACACAAAATACTGCTGAATCTCCAGCTGCAGCTGCAGCTTGTGTCTAAGATCCCTGCAAAAGCTTCACCACTTGCACTAGAATGTATTTTGCCATGTGTTTAAAATGCATTAAATGATATATTTGCTTGTGTTTGCCACAATCTGTCTCGTAACACTCAGTGACAGTGAGTGTTTGCACACACCCTCTCTGGGGTCAGTATTTCACAAATCAGTGCCGTTTCAATTTTATCCATGTCGACATGTTTTGAGATGTCAGTCAGAAAACTGGATATTGTGGAAGAAGGTTTAATGTAGTCACCTCTGATTAGTTGGCATCAGCACCATTGCCCCCATTTGTCCTGAGTGAATCAGTATAGATTAGAATTTAAAGATGGCATGTTGTGAGTTTTCCATGTCTTTTTTGATTATGAAAGGTTCTGTATTAATACTGTTTAAGTATTGAAGTGTGGACAAAATGCACACAGTTCATATTTTAAAAACTGTGTCTTAAAAGGAGCCATCAGGACTTTCTGATGTCACAACTAAACAGTCATCACCCTCGGAATCTGCTATATTTTTATTGGATCACTCAGAAAACAGTCACTGAGATGGTTTTTGGTTCTTAAAAGCACAAATATATCTTCTGAAGGAGATCAACACTTCAGATAAAACACAGAAGTGTAAAATATGGGACCTTTAAAACTTTGGACAAATGAGCCAACTGGTGCTGATGTTGCCTGTCTCCTAAACTGAAAACTTTTCCAGCCTGTGGCATTGCACTGAAAGTCTGTGTAAGTACACAAAAGCACAGAATTTCATAAGATTGCACGTTGCCCTTTGCTTCACTGGGAGGGATTTTTAGCCTCTTTCAGCTCCTAACAGTCCAGAGGTAGAGAAAAACTAGGAGCCTGTGTGGCGTCAGTGCAGCCAAAGCCTGGTGGAAAAGACACTGAAGCCTCAGGCTTAACGCGGGTCACCGGTAAACACTGACTCACCTCATTTCCCTTGCTTTTAATCACCAGTGAGAGATGATTGAAGTTCAGTTAGATTATAGCAAACTACTGTGTCATTATCAGTGTGAAGAAATGAAATTTCTGTAGGAATGATCACACCCTTTGCTCCCTGTATTCTTTTTTTTTTTACATATTTATCTGCACAATATCCTCATCCCTTAATGTCTGTGAGATACACAAGCTGTGTCTCAGTTCAGGGGCCACAACCTTCACAGACCGACTGCGTCACAGTGGCGCGACAAGACTGTCCCATTTCAAAGGCTCTTTCACCTGCGTCTGAGAAAAGCATCCTACTTTTCCTGGGAGGAACCAGTGGGTGGATCCCTCGTGACCAACCTATCCCAAGATTCATTGCGCACCTTTAATGAAAGTAAACCACACTGATATGGCCCCTTAACTGGGACACAACTGCAGTGTTTCATGCCTGAACATGTAACTAACAATTTTCAAGAACCACCATCTTGTTTTGAATTATCATCCTTGTTTCAGAAATTGGTGTCAATAACTCACAAAACTCTACAGATGAGTCTGGAGAAACTCTTTGTCTTTACACAACTGTATTCTTGTACGTCTCTGTGGACATTTAAAAACATTTTTATTCCTCAACAGCAAATGGAGTATTTTGTATAACGTGCTGTCAGAGGATAAAGCATCTTTAAACAGGATTTGAGGAATTAGAGTCTTCACACTGACAGATTTATTTTTTTAATTTTACATTGTAATAGACTTCAGCAGGCTAATGACGCCCACTTTGTGTAAAGGAGGATGAAAACCTGAAAACACTGTAGGAACAAGGTTTTCTCACGACAGCGACAAAGTTCATGTAGAAAAAGCATCAGTTCATGAATGTCTGAAAAATGAAACCTTGAATGTTTAATGATGTGGTTTGGCATCAAAAGTGATATTTACCAGCCACCGTCCTCATTATTACAGTTAATACCAAACCGATAAGGCGCATCCTTTATAGCTTTTTGTTTGTGTATGTTTTGCTTCACATTTGTTTCCTGCTGCAAGACGAAGTTCAGAAAGTCCTTTTGTGAGAAATGCTGCCAAAGTCAATATAAATAAAGGAAAAAATCTAAATCCACTGTTTCCATTTTTTGTTTTCAATAAAATCAAATAATGAACCTGCAAACTAAACACTTCTTAAATCCTACTTTGCTTCTCTAAAAAACATCAAATCATATGACACCTGGTCGCTCTCTCTAAAACACACACCTCCAGTGCTGATTCCTCTTGTGTCCACTCTTCTGTCCTTCTTTACAATAACACATCCTTGGTGCTTCATCCTTTTTTTCATTTTTCTTTTATATAAAATTATATAAAATTAATTTGTAGGTTTGACTGGAGCAGGTTGGTGGGGAGGGTGGAGGGCCCCCACCTGGGCCTGATGGGACCTACCTCCATCCGCCTAAGGAGGTGGAGAGAGGGGAATAACCCTTCCTCAGCAGACGGATGCCGGGTTCACATCTCAGCAGGTTTAATTAATTTGTGTAATTTTTCTGATTGGATGGACTTAAATGAACTTTTAACCATTAGAACTTAAGAAATTAACCTAAAACCCCTGAACGCAGTGGTTTAAAAGCATACATTGACTTGACTTTGACTTGACTTTGACTTGACTTTGACTTTGACTTTGACTTTGACTTGATACATACTGTGTATCTAAGATTAATTATGAATTACTAGATAATTGATAATTGATAAAAGCACAAAATTAAGTTTTGCAGAAACAGAACATTTTGTGTTCATGCACGACCTCACTGGTCTTAGTAAGAAGATGGTTGTGAGGATTTTCATGGCCCAGTTGTGTACTGTTGCAATATCATTGTGTGGATTTATCAAACATGTACAACATCTCCACTAGATGGCGACATGGTACCACTGAATGTGGACTGACAGTCAGGAGCAAAGATAATGGAGTCGACTGTCAGTGTTTGGTGACTTGATATTCAGGGTTTGAACAAATAGTCCTACAACATGAAAGTTATATTTCCCTACTTTAGATCTTTAGTATTGTAAGACTTATGAGTGTGTCCTAAAAACTATAGTTCACTGTCTGTGTCTAGGATTGATGTGAAAACACTGATTCATTATATGACTTAGCTGACTCTAATTCATTGTTTAGGAGTGATGTGTGCGTTTGTGTGGGTTTGTATACATTTGTTCCAGGGTTCCACAGATAATTCACTAGTTAACCTGTTAATCAGCATCAATAGATCTTTAAGACACCGTGTCTCCTGAAAAAGCACAAGATTTTCCACCACTGTACTAATGCAGAAGAGGAAGAATGGACAGGAGCTAGTTCATGACATAATGATGGAAAATAGACTCATGACGATTCATAATGAAACAACCTCATTCACCAATTTAACTTTCTTTGGTTTTAAATTACTCTAATTTTCCTCTATTATTGAGTATCCTCCAGTGTGATTATATGTTCTTTTCTTTATGCTCAGGCTTTAATTCCAAGCTCTTTCAATCAGGGGCTTTTTCTGTAACATAGAGAAGAATAATGCTAAGATGCTAATAGCACATTCAAACATGCATTTACAAAAGCTTTGTCCATCTGTCACTTATCAGATTTTCCATACACTGGTCACATGTTCCCTAAGTTCACTCTGAATCATTTGATAAGTCTTGGAAAAGGACCTTGGTGTTCACCAGATAACCAGACCTGCAGCAAAGTCTTCAGGTCAGACTAATCACATGAAACACAAAATAACATCATCAAACAACTGCTGCAACAGCAGATTCATGTCCTGAGGTTTGTCAGAAGATCCAAAAACAACTTGACTCTTATTTTGATTGAATGTGGTCGCATCCATTGATCACAACACTCTTCTTCTTTTCTTGGACAGTAATGGATACAAAATGATATATTCTCGGTGTCAGTGTCTTGTCTGGTCAAAAGGCTAAATTGCTAAGTATCATGTTGTGCGCTGCTCGCCTTTCATTCTTATCCACCAAGGTTATCAGTGTGGTATGATAAATTATTTTCAGTTCTCCCTTATGAAAGGTTATCAAGTGTACTACAAGGAACCTTAGATGAATTTGTAGGAGTGGTTCTCTCCTCTCTCAGCACGTATTCAGGTTGTGAGTGGCCAGCAATAACTAGTACTGGAGAATGATCTTAATTTGTACGTTAGTTACTATCTGTTGTTGTACTCTCCCAATTTCTTGTTTTTTTTTCTCTCCAGATTATGTTGTTTCAAAATCCAGGGAAAAAAAAGCAGGGGGCGGGGGTAAAGAACAAATTCTACAATTCTATGAAAACTGGACACCACTGGTCGAGGCAGAGTGAGTGACACACTCAACAGCTGCTAAATGAAATTTATGGTGAGATTGTTTTGTACCATAGTGCTTTTATAGCTTTAATCTCAGGAGTTCATGCTGCTGAAACATTTGATTCCATGGTCAGTTGTGCAGTTTCCTTTGCAAGCAAAAGAAACATGTTTTTTTCACTCAGACATTGAATAAAATATTAGTTCAGGCATAAACTTTGGTCAACAGTGTTCTATACATTATACATAGAAGCCTCAGCCACTGATCCTTGCACACACTATGATGATGGCCCCGTCCCCAGACAGACTTTTCGTGGCTTTGTTGGGCTGTTGTGGATAATTTTCTTTTATCTAATGCACTGAAGCTTCAAGAAGAAAAATAAAAAGCAGAGTGGAGAGAAGAGGACAGGAGAGAATACAACAGAGGAAGCAAGGACAGGGTGACGCAAGGGAGGAGGGGAAGGAGAGGGAGGGAGGAGTGGAAATAGCTGTCAGGGAGAAGTTGGAGTGAAAAGCTGGAAGAGAATGAACGAAGCCGGAGGGAATCAGGCGCCCAGCCAGCTCGCCGTTTGATGGGCCGTACAGGCCCGATGTGTGTCTGCCCATGTGGAGGTTAATGGGGCCAAGCTGAGTTACAAGTGGGGCCCTCAGGCCTGTGTGAGCAATGATCCCGAGGCCCCACATGGACCCCTTGTTTGTGTTCATTTACAGTGTGTGGGCTAATTGATTGTGGGAGGACAGACTGTATCAGGGTCAAAACTGCCCCCAGTGGATATCTCTTGTTACCTGGGGTAAATATAATACATGGTGCATTGATACTAATGTTGAATACTAAGCCAACTGCTTATTAAAATATTTATTGTAATAAGCTGTTTTGGGACTTTCCCTTCATTTCTCCTAAATGCACATTTTGCACAAGGTTGAATACAAAAGATAAATTACCTCAGCTGTAGTTATCTGATTTTCTTTTCTCTTATTTTATCATTTTCTAGAGATTCTGATTAAAAAAATGAAACTATAAGAATTAATAAAAGATAATAAAAAATAGATGATTCCAAATAACAAGTAAGAGAGAGTGACATTTTAAAATGAAAAAAAGAGGAGTATTTGAATTAAACTTCAATGAAGTTCATACATGACAAAATATTCAATGTCTGTTTGCCGGTGACTCTGAGTGCAATTTGAGGCTGAGCTCTGTGGCACCTCGCCTTGCTATTGTATCTATTAAACACGATTTTCACACAAATGTAAATGTAGTATGGTACTTGATGAATGATGCTCAGTGTTTTTAATTAAATAGTGGATCAGAGTAAGAACTGCAGCCATTTTCATATTTGTTCCCAGAGACTCATTAATTACACAGAGTTTCCTCTCATCAATTCATGAAATAACTCAATTTCCTCTTCATTATTGAGGCACAAGGACACACAGGATCCAATCAGAATATATGCAGTTTATTAAATGACTGAGTGTTGTGGCTTGTGATGATACTATAAGCGGGGTAATCTTCATCAGACATGCTTTATGAGTAACTATGGAGCGTCACTCAGCCCGAACCTCACCTCCTGAATCCACAGCACACAAACACGCTCATCGTATCTCCCATCAGCCATCCTCATACACAAAAACACACACACACACACTACCACACACACAGAGTAATTCCTATCATCATCATCATCATCATCATCATCATTGTGATCATCATCTTCCTGGCAGCATTTCAACAGCAACATTCATCTTCACACCTCATTAACCAAGAGACAAGGATGTCAGGATCATCTGAATGCACACAGGAATCGTGCATGTACACACGTGCACGCTCGGTAATGTATCACACAAAATGCATGAAGTATACAAGCAAGCTTTCATGCTAAATCACATATGCACAAACACACACTTTTATGCACAAGCAGACGTACACAGTCCGCCTCCTGCACACAGACACCTGCAGCGTACAGAGCAGTGTTGATCCAGAATGTGTCTCCCCACCCCATCATTATCTAGGTAACATGTCATCACTGCAAATTAGCCTGTATTATACACCATCCACATCATTATACGTCATGGTGTCTATGCCTTGAAATGATTGGAATAAAGTGGACTTGTAGTGGATTGTCAGTGATGGTGCTGCAGCTGCATTCACACACCAAACTTCTTGGAGGGAAAGGTAATTCTTCTTCAGCATATCTCAGATATTTCTTAATAGGTTGGTACTAGAAAGGCAGGTATGTCATAACTGCAGCTCATGTCTATGCTGGAAAACCTTGGACATTTGTTTCCATTCTCTCTCTGTGCATGGTGGCAGCCACAGGTGATGTGCTCAGCTTTGTTCAGGTGCAGACAGACATCAGAAGAAGGTGTCAGGACTCGGACTGTGAAGAGCAGGGGAGGGATTCCTGAGCTGTTTTTCTGGGGATGCCTCACATGTGAAGAACAAGTATACCACACGACTACAAACTGAAAAACTCCTGATGTTTATTTACATAGTGAAAATTGAATTTTTCTTTTTTTAAAAAAAGCAGAAAACGTAGGGCGTAAACAAACAGGATGGAAGAAATTTAATCAAGAGGCTAAGGTCAAGCAGTTCTTCTAGTTTGGCTGTGAAGAAGTCATCTTTTGAGTGTTGAGTTGTAATTTTTCTAAAATAGATTTCAGATTTTTTAAATAGACTTCAAGTCAGACAGTTATGGCTTTTACTCCCATCTTCTTCTGACATAAATCTTTTGAATTCCAAACCTTTACTTCACACAGATTTATGCACGCCCCCGCTGTTTGTCCTTGGCCTATTCTTCAATTCACTCAATATTTTCAGAAGTTTTTGGTTTAAGTCCAAAAAGCAGGAGTGCATCGATGGGCCTTAACAAGGTGTCAGACCCTGAACAATCAGAAAGGAGCTGCAGCAAAAGGTTGTGAAATGCTGCTTGACTGTATAGAGATGACAAATCGGGGAGTGAAGCTAAAGGCCTCCAGATATTCTTCAATTAACTTTATTTTTTTAGACGTTTTTGGTTCAAGTTCAAAAAGCAGCAGTGCATCAACTTCATCAAACCCCGAACAACAAGCAAGCAGCTGCAGTGATTCCTACTGAGTCTACCTCACCAAGTGCCCTGATTTATGTAGCCCTCATTAATTATTCAGATAGGTGGCGAGGGACCAATAACGCTTAATTTAAAAGCTGAACAAGATGATGGCTAAGAAGCAACTCAGTGCTCAACGTCAACAAACTCAGTAAAGAGTTTCTGTTGAACCTGGAGGAAGAGATGTATGCATCCAGCACTGTGCAGTCATAGAGTTCACTGACTTCTCCAAGAGGTGGTCAGTAAAGAGGCAGAGCTTCCCTCCATATATTCAGCTTTGACCAGTGAGATAAACAACATGGTTACAGGTCGGATTCAAATCACTTTAAACGTTTCACCAAAGGTTTTGTTCTTGCAAATGGATTTGGTCCTAATAAGTATATAAATACAGGAACAAAACATATATATACACACCCAGACACACTGTGCTGTCTCTCTCACACACACACACACATACACACACACACAGAAATACCTATAAACACCAGGGATCCCGCTCACCCAGGCTCTAAGTCTGGATGAGACAAGACAGTTTGGGAGGTAATTGCAGCTCGTCTTGCCTGTGAAGAGAAGTGAAACATAGGCTGAGTGAGGTAAGTGTGTGTGTGTGTGTGTGTGTGTGTGTGTGTGTGTCTGTGTTGTGGGGTAGTCTGAAAGAGAAAAGCCAGGCAGTAAGTCAGTTTAATCTATGAACCAATCTGACACCTGGAGGTAAAATACACCAACTGGAAAGAAAACCAGAGCAGGGAAGAGGGACTGAAAACATGGAAGGAGTGAGGAAGGTGAGGAGGGTGAGGGGAAAGGGACAGGAAACATTAACCCATTAAGACCTGAGTCTCCCTCTAAAACCTCAGCATTGTACGAAAACAAGCTCCTAAAACTGAGGCTTTTCTGAAAAACTTCTTGTTCACTAAAACCTTTATTAATCAGCTGCTGAGGCAGATAGAAACATGAAATACAAACATCTGAGAACTTAAACGTTTGGCTTTTCTTGTGAGTCACTGGCTTTGCTCTGTAAATTGTATATGGCTGGAAAAAGAAGCACATTTGTCAACATTCTCAGTTCAGTTCAACTTTTATCCAATATTTAAAATTATAGATTTTAAATATGTTGATGAACATAAGGGTGCAGACAATGATTTACAATAAAAGCCAAAGGTTTAAACCCCTCAGCAGGAATTGTCAAAGTACCTGAAAGTAAAAAAAAAACAAAACAAAAAACTTGTTGGTGAGCAACGTTGCACCTGAGCGACAATGATTTGATCACACCCATTCAATATTTCCCAGTCATGGGAAGTTTAATTTGAAAAACTACAGGAATAAACATCCCCAAAAAGATATTTGGAGAATGGTTGCAATGCAAGCATCACAGGGGTTGATGGTTCGGACTGAATTTTCAATTTTCTTTCAAGTGTCTGGTTGCTTTATGTACAAAAACATCACCACAGCAGTGAAAAAAATGCACAATTTGCAGGTTTATAATGTTGACACTGCAGAGCACCTCTGGGAAGAACAGGCTGCCCCATAAACTGCTGTTCTCAGTGTGAGTAAGAAGTTTGGTTATAAAACAGTTTGGCTGTTTGCAGTTTGCTCATGTAACAGTGAGGTGAAGAAATCTGAGGTGCTGTTACAACAACCGCCGACAGTGAGACGCACTGAAGTGGAGGCATGATTCTGGGCTTACTTGAAGACAGAAAAAAGAAAAGGAGGCAGCTTTACAGTTAGTGAGACAGAATACAGAGAGCAGAGATTTAGAAGGCTTAAGAGTTATAGAAAACAGAGACAGGAGAGGTGAAGCGAGGAGAAGAGATGAGCAGCAGGTAAGTGGGGGGTTACAGATTGTGGGAGTCTGGTTTATTTGGTGGAGGAAAAAGGCCCCTCTGATTAAAGTCAAATGTTTCACCTTGTTAGCGTCCAAATGGTGCTTTTATATAATACAAGACATTTGATGAGTGAAATAATCAGTCAACACCATGACTGAGTGTTTCCACCTTGACCTGCAGTGAACCAATGTCTGCATAAAAAGGGGGCAGGGGGGCACAGCCACTAACACTGTGTCAGCCACTGCCAGTTACAAGCAAATAAAACTAACTAAGTACACTAACGGTTCTGATCCATCTGCTAGTCTCTGATTCTGGTCTGAACAGACTCCTCATCTGAGTCGCTGTTTACTCCTCAAACCATCTTCATACATACGAATCATCATGAGCTTCCAGATATAATTTTCCAACAAAAGCCCCCACCTGGATGCTAGCCGGCAATGCTGCGGTTAAGGGTCAGTGATAAGGCCATAAAAGTTTTCAAACCAACGCAGGAAGCTAAATTAAAAAGACATTTTCATCTCTGTCACCTCAGAAAACTGGAAAAAAGGTGAAATAAAATTATGAAAAAATGTTTTAACAGCAAATGGACCATAAATGAACAGAAAGATGGAAAATGTAAAGGAGAAAGAAACTGAGGGTGAGATAAAAATAGAGCTACAGAGGGGGAGGGAGAGAGGAGAGGGATTATTGGTAATTGAAAGATAAAATGGTAATCATCCAGAAGGGGTCAAAGATTAGAGCTCTCCTTTTTCATTTAGGTAGCAGGCACATGGGAGCGATGGAGATGGGGAGAAAGAGAAAGAAAAGTGGAGCTAAGTGGTGGGAAGGACTGGGAGAAATTGAGCAAGAGAACAAAGAGGAAAGAGAAAAGTGCGAGAGACAACTGGAGAGCGAGAGAGAAAAGAGTGATCTGCTCAAATTTCACTTTTCTACCACTCATCCTTCTTCATAATAGAACTGTCAAATCATTGCGGAGCTGCTCTCCTGCCTCTCGTTCTCTCTCTCTCTTCTACTCTCCATCCATTTATCCCTCCTTTTTCTACTTCTCTTTCTCACTTTCCACTCTCTCTTACTTTAGTCACAAGTCCTCTCTGTTTGTTAATGCATTTTGTGCGTCTCTTAGCCCACCTGACTCTGACTCATTTGACATTGACCATATATCAATTTAATTACAGGAAATACTGCTAAAAGTTTTTTTTTTTGCTTTCTTTTGTGCCTTTTTTACCTCTCTCTCAACACTTCCTGTTAGTTTCTCCACCTCTCCCAATATCACTCCACAGCTGAGTCCCAGTGGTCTACGAAGGTGCGTCCCATCGCAGCTGTCAGAGACTGCAATGGCTGAACTGAAATGAGAAGGTCTGGGCTGTGGGGGAGTTTCACCTTGTGTCACCAGCTGTGCTCGCCCTTACTGAAGTGTTGCATCTCCTGATGCCTAGCAACCTTGACAACTTGAGACTGAGGTCCTTAGTTTTAGCAGTTGCACCATTAGCTGTTGAACTGAGCGGAAACCCAGAACTTATATTTAAAAGTGTGATCCTCAGGCTCTCTGTTGTGGTTGATTGCTGTATATTTTCATGGTGTGCAATGAATCCTGGGATAGGTTGAAGGATTCACCCATTGTATCCTTCTGATGCCCAGGAAATGAGGGATGCATTTGAAGGACCCTTCGTAACAGGACAGTCTAGTTGCACCACTGCAACGCAATTGGTCTTCAAAGGATGCAGTCCCTGAGTTGGGACACAGCTCATGACCACTCTTCTTCTCATCCTGTTTTGACTTCCATGTGTTAGTAACCCTCCATCTTCCTCCTCACCGGTGTATTTTTCCCTTTCACAGTGTAATCCCTTTAAATGAGCTCTCGTTTCAGGGTGTGTACAGATACAACTCTGCACTTTAACAATGCCTGAGTTCTGAATATTTGACAACGGTTACGTTCGATGCATACTGGTACAATGGTACGTTGGCAGGCCAGGATCACAGCCAGGTTAGGTTCTTGGTTAGGTTTAGGCACAAGAACTACATGGTTAGGGTCAGAAAATATGGTGGTTTGAATGAAAACAACTTCTTCCTCAAGGCAAGAGGACCTTTGTTGTCGTAGTTACAATAATAAGTGTGAGGTTAAGGTCGTGGGTCACTGACTGTCAGTTTCCCACGGGCGTCACACGTCAATCCTCCTCTGAATACACGTCTCATGAATTTCCATCTTGCCATCTTTTTTTAAAACCAGATTACTCACACTTTTCTGTACCTAACTCATGTACTGTCACTGTGCCCAGACTCTCAACAAATTGATGACAAATTAAGATGCTTACTACAAACCCTTTGTAAAGACTTAATTCAACTATTTACCCTGTAGCCGAGCCCATGATAGCTCCTGTCCAGAACGCAGACCCAATAATAACAAGCTCTCTGTCCAGTGTCATTTGGAGGGTTTAACCTACTCAGATGATGAGAGGAGGAGGAGTGAGATCCTCCTGCCACAGCTCCCTCCTCCTGCTTTTCAATTCCTCTCTCTGTGGGTTTGCACGGCAAAAACATTATGAGGAATATTCTCTCTGTAGCTAGCTCTCTCCAATAAGCCTCGCTGCAGGTTCACTCAGGGAGAACGATCTCTCTTTCTCTCTCTCTCTCTCCATTTGTCTTCACTGTGGGCTGACAAAAGAAAAATGCCACAGAGGAATGTTCTCAGTTTTTCTCCTCTTGCCTCGCTGTCTCGTCCTGTCCTTCTTCCTGCTCTTTACACACCATGTCTCTACAAGAATCCTTTAGATTAAGACTGTTTGTTTGAATACTTTAAACTTTGCAAGGTGGCAATAACCATGAAGGTTCAAAGATAAAAATGCAAAAACTTCAAAATGTTGAAATGCAAGTCAAAAGTGAAAAAGAATTGACATGACTCAAACTGGAAGGAGGAAATGAGTTTCTCCTGCATGTTCACAGTTTCTGGGTGAACAGGAAAATGCACCGATGCTTCATGGTAAACAAGTTTCCTGCTGCCTCGCCGGGTGACATCACGTCCAGGCAGAAGCTCATAAAGTTGAACCAGATTCAACTTGTTTCTGCATGACACAGTTTTGGAGGAGCCTCCTGTGGTGCCACCCCCACGCTGCATGAAGACACTTTTTACCCCCCAAATATGTGAATGTTGAAGGTTTTTTTTGTTTTGTTCTTTTTTTCAGAAGATATGTTTTCCACATGTTCCAAATAAAAAAGAGCCAAACAATATTAGTGACAGTGAGTGACAGTGTAACACAAAAGCATGTCAACAGCTCAACGCATGTGTGTTTTTTAAAAACAATAAAACCTAAACAGAATAATAAAAATTCAGATGCTGTCATATTACAATTACAATGTTATAAGCAAAGCACAAAAGAGAATAAGTTCATTGTTAAACACTCTCATCAGTGCTTCAGCAAACATTCCAGTTTCATCTCAATGTAAACACAACCTTTAACCCAGTGCGAGGATCTGAAGCATCCAGAGAAGACCTTAAACCCAGTGAGGTCATCTGATCATATTTCCCGTCTTCTCCTTCATTATTTAAGGGAAGTAGATTTCAAGGCATGGATGGGGATTGAACCCATGATCTTTGGTTTACGAGACCAACGCCTTACCACTTGGCCACCACGCCTGTATGAGAAGAACCGATCAACGAGAAACCATTTGCAGTCTGAATCTGAAGGCGGTTTCCCACAGGATCTTCAACTTCAGTGGCTCCAGATCTGAATCCAGTAGAACACCCTGGGGATGTGGTAGAACAGGAGATTGGCAGCTGACAAATCTGTAAAAATGATGTGATGCAATCATGTCAACATGGAGCAGAGCCTCAAAGAACTGAGTATTATAATATTTACATGTTATTCTTTTATTTTGTTTTTCTCCTCCATCCTCTGCAGTGATCTGTTTGAGTACTTTTCATCTACCTTCATACAGATGCAGGTTTGCATAGAGTAAATTTACTCAGGCTACATCGTTCTACATCAGCCAAGTACAACAGACCACACCTGAAAACAGGCGTGGGAGGGGGAGATGGTGAAGCACTTCCTTTCTCACCATTTTCTTTCACAGTTGGATTGCTCAGAAGAATGTGCCAGAGGAAGGCTCTTTGTTTTTGTGCATGTGTGGTACCTCGTTGTGTGTGATATCATATGTCATAGCTGTGCGGAATCAAAAGTTGCTGTCTGCACACTCAGCAGGTACACGCGTGTGCGTTCCCACCCTGCCGTTTAAATGCCATCCCAGAGAGAGGATGAGAATTGGAACCAGGTTGCTCATTTATTTCAGAGGATTGGGATTGTGGGTAAGAAAAAAAGAGAGGAGGAAGCAGGGAAATGCTGAAATAGGAGGAAGATGGAAGAGAGGAAATGGAGCGAACAGGACGGATAAGTCAGGATGCGGTGGTGGAAGGAGGCATCACAAAGAGGGGGAAGAAAGGAAAATGGAAATGGGAGATGGAGTGGAAATCAAAGCTAAAAGTAGGGAAAAGGTGGAGACAGCATCTGCAGGTAGGAGGCTGTATAAAAGACTTAAAGAGGAAGGAGTGAAAAGTGACAGGCTGAAGGAATCAGTGGTGCATTCAGCCTGAAAGCCTGAACCATTCCCTTTAGTCCCCTCCGTTCTCTCATCCCATTATCAACTTCCACAAGACTCAGACGAATGAAAGGTCTCATATGTGTCTACTGTTGTTGGTATTTTCTGTGTGCAGTTATGAGAAATGTTGTTAAATTATGTTAAATTATGTAATCAGACCCATCAAAAAGTTTTTATTTTTACGATCGTGTTAGTGGCACATCTCTTACATCTTTTGAACACTTAGTCTGTTAACTCTGCCTCTAGGGGTCTCGCAATCAAAACAAGAACAAAGGATCTCATTGGGTGATGTCATGAAACAACGTGGGATCATGGGAGTTGTTGTCGTCAGCTTCTTCTGGTTTGGATTCCTTCAGTGTCAGTGGCTCAGGGGGTTTTTCATCCGCAGCTGAATTCTCCACAGAGAAGAGTTGACAACAACGGTGGAGAAGCTGACAACAACGGTGGTTAAGACAACAACTCCCATGATTCCACGGCATTTCAAAATGTCATCCAATGCCATCTTTTGTATTGTCTTGATTGAGAGACCTCTAGTAGCAGAAGTTACATACTGCACGTTTAAAGCAGGAAACAAATACATTCTGAGTAAAATAAATATGGTTGTAAAAGTCAAATTTAAATCTTACACCTGTCAAGCTTAATAAAAATGCAGCTATAAACACACACACACGCACATGTCGCAGCCTCACCATCTTGTGCTCACTTTTCTTTGACCATCGCCATCATCCACCAAAATAAATGGCAGACAGAACTTAGAAATAAATAAAAATAGAAAACATGAACAAAAAGAGGAGAGTGAGGGGATGAAAAGTAATAATCTTTAGATTAACATGCAAAAACATTTGAAAAGAAATGATGTATTCATTCCTCGATCTGAGACACAGCAGTGATCACTTTATTTTTCCTGCTGTCTAAACACAGCTGTTATCTGTCAGCTGTTTAACAGCCGGGACATTTGGCCTGTGCTGAAGAAACAGAGACACACAGAACTTCAGTTACAGAAGCAGCACATTCAGCTGAGCTGCCAGCGACGTGCAGAGCTGCTTGTTTTTTGTTAATGGAAGAGTTAGCTGGGACTCCGCTGCATCTCTGACCTGCTGCACTGCTGTGGTTCCTGCACATGACAGTCCACACTCGTCAGGATAGTTTTTATTTAAAAAAACAAAACGTATATATTACCATAATAGTTGTGATTCAGAGTCAAACTTTTCCCACACAGTCTAAAGGTAGATGTCCATGTGTTTGTGATTATAAAGCAGGTCTAGGTTCTACATTAATACTGTGAAAGTATCAAAGCCTCAGTCCACAGAGAAATGCACACAGCCTGTATTCAGAAACTGAGCCTTAAAACCAGCCGTCAGGACTTCTGGAACTTTGTGATGTCACAACAAAGCAGTCACTGCTCTCAGTACGCCCCAAGCCCCGCCCACCTGGACCCACCATCCAAGCTTGCAGGATTTGGCTTCTCTGAGTGTTTATCTGAAACCTGAAGCTGCAGTGTGTTGAGCTCTCAGGGCCATTGTACTTTTTGACCTTACCTATTTTTCCTCCATATTTTTACAGCATGTTCAGCTGTATTCTTACATTCTTGCATAAATGCTCATACCAAAATATTCCTGATGTCTCTTTTCACATGCAGCAACTTTCAGCACAAACTGGCAGATTAATGAAAAATGTTCTTATAACTCCTTCATGCTAAAATTAAGCTCGTGTCAGCGCCACCCACGTGCTCTGAGAAAAATGTTTAATGGGAATTACTTTTAGTCAGCTCATGAGCATATCTACCACACTTCACGGTGGATCGTTGTGTTGTTTTAAAGTGGCTGAACTGAATTTGTTCCGTTGTTCTGTGAAACTATCAGATGAGTCCAGCTGACGTTTCCCTGACGTGTTGCCAGGACAACGATCACGTGGAGACAAAGCAAACATATGCATTTACAAACGCTCGCCGTGAGAGCTGCGTCCACGTTAATGTCGTCCTTCAACCTTTTCACCGATCTGCCCGCATCACATCTCCAGCACTGACCTGTGCCTGTCTGCTCATGATCCAAGTGTGTGTCTTCTCTGTTTCCAACAATCGTCACTTTGAAGCTTGAGGTACCGCAGGTAAAAATCTGCTGTGACATCAGTTTCATGTTGATCGAAGGATTTTTATTAGCTTTTCATGTTTGTGTCACAGACATGTTTCACATGAAAGACAATAAAAATGCACCAACAAATAATTAATAAGGATCAAACTGACCACGGTACAGTTCTGTTTAATCAACACATAATATCATTTTTTGAATAATGTCAGGAAGCACTTCCTTATTTAACTGCAGGCTCTTCCTTCTTCCTCCTCCTCCTCCTCTCCTCTGGACGCTTCTCTTCTTCACACATCATTAAAGGTGAGGATGGATGAGGGGATGGACAGGCAGGCAGATGGATAGGTGGAGGGATGAGGGAAGACAAACATAAACACACACCAGTGAACACACCTCCTCCTCCCTCCTGTCATTTCTCTGATATAACAGGGAGAATCTTTATCATTTGTGTTTGTGTGTTAGTGCTTCATGTTGCGTGTGGATTTACTGAGCGTGTGTATTTGTATTTGCTTACATGTGTATGACTTGTGTGGACATGTCTTGTTATTTTTTTTCTGAATGTGTTCTGATTCATCATTTTTAGGTTTGGTGTGGTTATCCTGATCCGTCATCCTGCTGTCAAAATGTAAACAAAGTGCTTCAACAGGTTTTTCTGGGAGAACAGTCTCTCTGGTTAAGGTTGGGTCATGTGTTTGTTGGTTTGGTTTACTTATGATCCCCTTGATCCAACAACACCACGAGACAAACCGACTGTAAAGATAGACGTAGCCTCCGTGACGTCGCCCACAGGTTTCTGAAGAGTCTGACTCCCAGCTCATCATCAAAGAGGTGGGGCCAGTGCGGAGATGAAACTTGGGTTTGTGCCGCTTCATGGCAAGCATACTCTCACCTACCTGTCACTCACATAGGCCACGCCCTCAATTATACATGACTTTACTCCTTAATGAAATGTAAACAGGTGAGTTGTATAAAATTCAGCCGTACAGGTGTCATGAAGGAGGAAATGATCTCTAGAGACCAGAACAGTTTCTGTACCAGGCTGTAAACATGTTTCTTTCTGCTGTAAACTTGGACATTTGAACATGGGAGTCTCTGGGGACTGACTCACTGCTGGAGCCAGACTCTAGTGGTCATTAGAGGAGCTGCAGCTCTCAGCTCTTCACTGTTGGCTTCATTTCTCAGTGGGACGTTGCCACTTGGTTGGACACAGTCACAGTGGTTCAAGTTCTTTCTCAGTCCGGCCCATATTTGGGCCACATGCCTGTTTTCCTCTGGCCCTGTAAACACCCAGCATCCATCACCATAATGTAATCAATAATCTGACACCCATGCAGAATGTGTGGAATTGAAACATTTCTTTTTTGTTCCGAATGTGCATAAAATTATACAGATAGAATATAATAGAATTTTCAGAATATAAAGAACATGAAAAACCTTGTAATTTTCTAAATATAGATTATAAAGAACAATAAAAACCGACATCAGATTTTCTCTCTAGATTTGGTGACTGTTAAAACTCTCCAGCTACTTTTTTTCAGAAAAGCAGTTAGTGACATATCTGCAGACCAGGGGCACTCAAATACAAATCTTCAAGGGCCACAAAGATGATTTTCAGTGACTCAAAGGTCCATTTATTGAGGTCGGTCAGGCCAGTTTACCATTAAGTTTAACAAAAATAAATCAGCACCTCCATAGAGTCGTAACAGGTAACAAACAAACATATCAAGATCTCAGGAATCAAATATAATGAAAAACTATTTTACATTCTAAGTGTGTCAGTGTGAAACACAGCTTAATGAGAGAAATTTTTTAGTCCATTCTTCTTTGAATTGGCGATTTTCACTGTCCACCTTTCTTTTGGCAGATAATTTGGAACACGCCATTTTCGTGCAACCTTTTTTTTTTCGTGTGCAATCTAGGCTCCTCCCCTGCTCTCAGGCAAAGTGACAATGCGAACGGCTTCAAAAGCGAGAGTGAAACTTAAAAATGTGCTCGCGGTGCGACCCATTAACAGGCTGTCTGTGTTTCGTTGGCATGGAGACAAGTCCCGATAGGACCCTTAAACACATACTGAAGAAATAACAGTTCGGGGGCCACGGGGGCCGCCTATTGAGTACCGCTGCGGTAGACTTTCTGGACAGACTTCATCAGAGTGAAGAAGCTCTGATGTGGCTCTAGACCAGGGGTGGGCAAACTTTCTGGCTCAGGGGCCACGGCACGAGACCGATAGTCGACAAGTACCTTAAGGGAAAGTTGAAAAGAACTTTGAAGAGAGAGCCACATTGACTTTTAAAATTTGACAGACGGGCCGGGCTGGCACCAGATGCATATATATCAAGCAAAATCATAAAAAAGGCATTAAAGTGTTAAAAGTTACATTCACTTTTAGTGGGAACAGTGTTGTTGATCACCCATTTTTGCCAGTGCATCAAAGTCTGGTGTTAGTTTAGTTGTGGCAATTCTCAGAACAGATCTGAGGTGTTCATCACTCAGCTGAGATCTGTGGGGGGCTTTGTTGGTGTTCATCACACTGGAAGTCTGTTCACACACGTAAGTAGAGCCAAATAACACCAGCATTCTCTGTGCCATCTTCTTGATATTTGGAAATGTGGCTGTGCTTAAAGAAGCATAAAACTCAACCAGTGAAAGAGAGTTGAACTTCTCCTTTAACACAGAGTCACATTGGAGATCAATCAGTTCCAACTGCAACTCCTGTGGTACAGTTTCAGGGTCTTGTGTGAAGGGACATGACACCAGCTGAAGTGACTTGTCAATTTTCCCAAAATCAGAGAACCGATGGCAGAATTCTCCATGCAGATTAGCCAGTGATTTCCTGTATTTTTTCACGTGTCGAGGGGCCTCTTTCAGTGTAGCCAGTGTGGGGAAATGAATGAATGACTTGCTTGACCTTTGCTTTAAGAATAAAGCTAGCTTGGCTTTGAAGGCTGTGACGTTTGTGTACATTTCAAGCACAAACTGGTCTTTCCCTTGTAGCTTCATGTTCAACTCGTTCATATGTGTCAGTATGTCCACAGCAAAAGCTAAATCACAAAGCCAGTCTGTGTCACTCAGCTCAGGAAAATCGTCAGCTTTCTCAAGTAGCTCCAAAAATGAGATAATCTCCTGTTTGAGCTCCCACACTCGTTGACATACTTTGCCCAAACTTAACCAGCAGACATTGGAGTGGTAAAGCAAGTCCTGATGATCAGCGTCACTTTCTTCAGGAAACTTAATAAACTGACGATGCTGAAGTCCCCTCGCTCGAATAAAGTTAATGAGTTTTACAACTGGCTTCACTACGTGGTCCAGCTGCAATACAGATTTACATAGAGCTTCCTGGTGGATTATGCAGCGTAAGAAAATTAGCTCCTGCTCAGGGTTGTCCTCTCTCACCCTCTGCTCGATTCTTTTGAGCAACCCGACGTTTTTGCCAGTCGTTACCTACCATCCGTGGTAACGTTGGCTAGCATACTCCAAGGTAGCTTGTGCCTCTCGATGACGCGCGACACGCTGTCAAACAAGTCCTCTACCCATGTTTTCCCCCTTAATGATTCCATGGCCAAAAACTCCTCCGTTATCTGACAATTGCCATCGATCCCTCTAATAAAAATTAAAAGCTGAGCAGTGTCCTTTATGTCATTACTTTCGTCCAGTGCCAAAGAGTATAATGTAAATGACTCCGCTTTTTTATTTAGCCTGCTAGATAAGTCTTCGTGTATTAACTCAATACGGCGAGTCACTGTCCTGCGTGATAAACTAAGTTTTTCAAATTTGTTCTTGCTCTCAAGACACAAGACAGCTGCTGTCTCTACCATGCACTCTTTTAGAAACTCCCCTGGACTTCAGTGAAAAAGTATTTAGTTGTCCATTCCTTATTGAACACTCGACACTCACTGTCGACTTTTCTTCTCTTTGGTCCACTCATTGTTGGTGGGTTCAAAGCAGTAGCAGAGTAATAGCCGAAAGAAGTGCGGGCTCCACAAAATCAAGTCATGTATCACTGTGCCTAAAGCGCCACCTGGTGGAGCGCCAGGCATTACAGGACAAGGCCAAATGAATGCAGTTATGATTACGATATGATTTGATTTGGGCAATTCTGTACCAACCGTCGGCGGGCCGGATTAAAAAGACCAATGGGCCGGATGTGGCCCGCAGGCCGTAGTTTACCCACCCCTGCTCTAGACTGACAATGTTCAGTGGGCGGGACAGAGCAGCAGCACGTCAATGAACCAATCACCAGCCAGAAGACGTGAATGAGCTGTGAATGGCCGTACCTAACGACCAATTACTGATCCTCATTGTTTTTATTCTAAATGGGCCCCCTTTTTGAAGACATTGCCGTGGAGTTAAGTTTGTCAGCCCTTGGGACCCTCTAACTGCCTGTTCAGGAGCTGCGCACTGTTTCATCTGAAGCCACACTGGAGCAGCCACAAGGAAAAGTGCAGACAGAGAGTTTCACTCAGTGACTGCTCAGTATGATCTGCCACTGCACTCTCAGGTGCAGAGAGACAGTAAATAAGTCATTAGCAATGAATGAGTTGTTAGTAGCTTGTGCTAGTTAATCAGGAGTGACTTATGAAGACACTGGTCGTTACTCTGCAGATGGTGAACTATTCATTTCCTAATGATTGATGAATACAGTGTCTCCCAGTCTGTTCTCCACTAACTCGTCATTATCTGCTGTGGTTCTCACTTCACAGATCCTCACACTTTTTCAACCTTATTGTAAAGTTAATTGAATGAATTACAACACAAGCGTTTATTTCAGTGTTTACGATGTTTTCTCATCTTTTTTTTTGTCTCTTTCCTCCCCTCAAGAATTTTCCTGTATTTATCATATCTGTGTATTACAGTACTTCTCTCCCCTCCACTCCCTAACAACTGCCATCCAAGCCTCTTTGTTCTATGAGAAGAACACCATGTCGGCAACCAGTCTGTGTGTGTGTGTGTGTGTGTGTGTGTGTGTGTGTGTGTGTGTGTGTGTAGGCCTTAAGGGTAGTTGTGATAACACGAGGCAAACAGCGTCCATTATTGCTGTATGAAGCCTTTTGACACATGGGAGGGAACACATGTTGACTTCATGTTGGGCTGTTATATGATTTCACATACTCACACGGTCTCACACACACGCATGCACGCGCACACACACACACACACACACACACACACACACACACACACAAAAGTCAGTCTCCCTCTAACAAAGACTGTTCCATTTGCACAGGAACACACATTCCCACACATTTACATCACGCTGTGCTTTTGTATAAAACATAAACACGCAATTACTGACAGGCCTCCTGCGGCAGCTTGTATTTGTTACGTTTCCTCTCTGAACTGCAGAGGGCTGCTGCACCAGGTCTAAAATCTAATGAACACACACACACAGCAGCAGCAGGGAACATCTTTCATATTAGTCGACAGTTATTACTGTGCAATTAGTCCACACTGAAGCTGACCTGAATTGTATTTTCACACAGCAGAATGAGTTTTTGGGTCCAGGTTTGTCATTTCTGCACAACACAAGGTGAAATCTCACAAACATCTGGAGCTGACAGGAAGGAACAGCATCAAGTAACTTTTTCCCTTTTCCTTTCCAATACATCCATATTTTATCATAAAGCTCAGTGTATGTGTCTGTTTACAGGGTTGCCATGTTTGATTAGAGAAAATAAGTAATAACAGTTTAAGGGTCCCATATTTTACACTTATCCAGTGTTTTATTTGAAGTGTTGATCTCCATAAGAAGATATATTTGTGTTTTTTTGTACCAAAAACTGTCTCAGTATAGTTAAACATCTCCTCCTTCAGGCTTCTCTGTGGAGATCTATCAAGAACAAGACATTCTGTGTCAGTCTATGAGTCCTTCTTCCGATTGGGTGACTGGTTTCTGGCCAACCACAGGTAACAGCTTTTTTGCTTTAGCTTGGTGACACTCAGTGGTAAATGCAAACAGCAATGGTCAGTCTTTGCAGAAATTAGTGTGACACTATTGCAGAGAGGTAAACTTTAGCCACTGGTCTCTTGTATTTCTGTCCTTGGGAAGTTTGTGTAATGATGTATTGAATTCCTGACAGAAGTCCTGACGGCTGGTTTTAAGGCTCAGTGTCTGAATACAGGCTGTGTGCATTTCTCTGTGGACTGAGGCTTTGATACTTTCACAGTATTAATATAGAACCTAGACCTGCTTTATAATCACCAACACATGGACATCTACCTTTAGACTGGATGGAGCTTTAAGCGATCATTAGTCATCACTTATGATTCTCTTTCCTGTTGTTTGGCGACATACAGACGTAGCTACAGCTGAGTTTGCCAGCGACAGTTGCCATAATTGCCTTCATCTGCAAGACATGGTAATTATGAAAGTCACATGAAATCATCTGAGAGTTGCACTCTGTCTACTGTTTGACCCCCCCCAGCTGCCTCATTTCACTGCCACACACTCAACCTGCTCAAGGTAAAGGAGTGAGACTCACATCAGTAATGTGACCATGTCTGAAAGAAAGTGTGTGTGTCTCCATGAGTGTACATGAGTGTGTGTGTGTGTAACCTCCAGATGGACCTGAACAAAGTGTGGAAGGTGCTCCTGCCAGAGGCACTGGCGGAGGACACATCGTAACAGCTTTCACACAAACACCCTGAAACCTGCTCGGGTAGTACAGGGCCATGAAGGGTTTCCAGGCATCTGCTGTTTGTGTGTGTGTGTGTGTGTGTGTGTGTGTGTGTGTGTGTGTGTAAATAACAAGGAGAATATAGATCTCACAGGCTTCTGAAGAAATCCCTTCATTCCCCTTCTGTTGGCACGTGTGACTCTAACTGCAAATTTATGTGTTTGTATTTTGATTCATTTATTTTTTGGACCCTAATGTACATGTTTGAGCATGTATGTCTATTGTGATGTGAAAACAGTTATTCACACTCATATTATCAACCGTTAAGACCCAGGCAACCTCAACATTGTCTCGAAACAACCACTTCACTAAAACCTTTATTACTCAGCCTCTGAAGCAGATAGAAACATGAAATAAAAATCATCTGAGGCCTTAAACCTGTGGCTTCCATTTGAAATCTTTGACTTTGCCTCATAAATTGGATATGGCTGGAAAACCAAGCACATTTGTTAACATTTTCTGTTTAGTTCAATTTTTAAAATATTTATTATTTTTTTTAAATGTTGATGAACACAAGAGTAAAGGCAATGATTTAAAATAAAGCTCATATGGTTTTTATTTCATGTTTCTATCTGATTCAGAGGCTGAGAAATAAAGGTTTTAGTGACAGCATCGACTAAACTAAGTGAGCAGTGTCGAAGCTTAAGCCCTTCTCTATTAACAGTCAGATCTTAAGTCAGTTGTCCAGTTGCTCTCTGTTCCCTAAAACTGTGGGATAATCACTGTACCTCTACACATGATGTAAGTCCTGTTTTAGTATGTAACATTCCTGGTTTCATCAGTGGCTTTTCATCAGTCAGATGTAGGTGCTGTTGTAGATGCTTGTTTGGGCTTTTTTCAGGCATGAACACTGAGGGAGCCACAATGCTTACGGGACATTTGGCATCTGATGTGCAACAGGGAGCAGTGGCACTTCTGAGAGCAACAGTGAGCAGAAAAAAAACCAATGATATGAAGGAATAATGATGTGTTTTGTTCTATCACAGGCTGAACTGCACCATATAAAGTCATGCTCCACTTGGCTACCAGCAGATCCAAAAAGCACCTTGATTTCACCAGATTACTTCTGATACTGAAGAAAATATCTGAAATCTGAATCTGTAAACAAGATTTTAAACAAGAAAACAGCAGCAAATTGTTTTCTGTGTAAAGACATAGTGGAGTCATGGCGTCCGGAGCAGGGAACGAAGCCACACCCCCTCTGTGCGTCATGTGATCTGAGTTTCTCTGGGCTTTGTTTTGGTAGCTGGTCTGGTAGCACGTGCATGTTAGTGCACATACATGTGAATGTTTGTGCATGTGAGTCCCTCCTGTTAAACCATTGGTCTGCTCCACATTTATAAACACACAGGCTCTGCCCACAGGTGAGATGATACAGTTCAGAATGCAGCGTTCAGGTGAAAGGGACGTTCCAGAATCTCCTCAACTGAAGAAGGAACCACGTTTTCATCTAAGACCAGAGCACAGGAGGACTGGACTCAGGACTACAGGCTCAAATACTGGTCACAGGTGTTTTTAAAGTCTTTACCAGCTCCATCAGTGTCATTCATGCAGCTGGTCCCAGTGGATCAGTCCAAGGCTGAATTTCATTCCCAGTCCGACCGTGGATCCAGTCCTGGTCTGTCTGTACTGAGGTGGAGAACCCTACGAGCTGCTAAAGGCTCCAGCTGGACTCAGAACTGGTTGTTTTCTCCTCCATGTGTCAGTAACTTGATGCTACATAATGTTAATGTCTGTTTTCATTAGTGATGGCTATGGTAGCATGCTAACGTTAGCTGTGACCAAAGAAGTGTTTGTTTTGGTCTGAGACGCTGGAGGTCAAGTGTGACATCTTGTGGCAGTGACGATCGTTTACAGAACCTTTCAGCAATAAAAAGCAAGTGCTGCAACACATAACTTACACAATGAAAAATACATATGTTAATGTGTCACCGTCTTAATGCTATATCCAGCCTGTGTATGTGCAGCATGTATGAGTGTGTCTTCACTCACCTAGCTGAACTCGTGCCTGCTGTTGCATCATGTTTGCTGGTGTCGTATCTCAGCTGCAGTTTGTAATCCTTCAAATCCTCGTCAGTCCCGGACGCTGAAGTCAAATGTGATGTGACGTTTTAATAATCAGCCAAAGAGCACGGCGTAGGTGTGCCCAACAGATTAATGTTACACCAAATGTGTCAATACACATCCGAGAAGAGTTACATGTAGCCGAAGAATGCACTGAGTGGGAGGCTAATTGTGAATGTGTTTGCATGTGTGAGGGTGTCACGGGTCTTACAGGCTTTACCGGAGAACGTATCACACGAGGGGTCCAGATTATACTGGTGTACGTATAGTATGTTCTGAAGAGGAAATGCATATAATATCAACTCTTTAAAGCCGAGCTGAAGTCTTCCTCAGGGCTTTATGGAGCTTGAAGACGCCCACCTAGTGAGATTAGAGGACAGGGAACGTACAGTATGTTAATACAACCATGATCGCTGTGGTCTCAGTTAATCATCTGTGCTGTGTCAGTGGAAGATATCGTAGTTCACCATGAGATTCAGTCCAAGAGATGTGGAGGTTTTTATTAATCCCAGCAAACAACCACACAATGTCACAGAGAAACAAACACTCTCATACTCTGGAGTACGAAAGAGAAAGGACCATATGGTCTTATGTGTTCGAAGAAGCTGGAAACCAAAAGGTTTTGATTCCCTAATTTATGAGCTAAAGAGTCCACTAACCTGAAGGAAGAATAGATCGCAGCAGGAATGAGTCCAATATACAAAGAAAGTGGGTGTTTTGAATGGTGGTTAACACTCTAAAAAGGCTGGTTGCTAACGAGTGTCTAAATGAGACAACATGTTAAACGTCATCTGTCCAACATGAAACCGACCTCCTCACCAGTCCACCTTTACAGCCTCGCTGTGTTTCTACAGACTGTCACTAACTCTGTCAGAGGAAAGGCTTCTGTAGAAGAGCTCAGAGCTGAATCAGACCACAGGCTGAAGGTGAGTGGTGGTGACGGTGAAGTCATGTGACTGTGGTGTCGTTGGTTTTTGCCTAACATGAGCTTTTTACTGCTGCTGGTTGTATTTAAGCTTCAAACATCATAAAGTGTTTAAATGAAGTGTTTAAGTGTTAAAAGAGAGCAACAAATGATCTCAAAGGGAGCAAAATCACCACAAATAATCACAAAAAGCTGAAAACAGGAAAGTTTAGCACAAAGAGTTGTGAGAGAGATAAGTACAGATGTATTTCGTGGCACAAATGTGAATTCAATGCTCTATTCAACCAAGCAAAACATCTGAGTAAGATCGCTACAGAAACAAAAATGTACTCTGACAGAGATGGCAGACGTTTTCATCTCTTAATCGTACTGACGGTACACACTTTATCTGGTTTTTCATCAGTCTGCCAGCCAAGTGATAAAAGTCCTTTTGTCGAGTTGTTGTTTCCACCGATTGGAGGCTCTGTTGATTATTCATGTACTGATATTTTGAGGCATTTCATTCTAAAGGTATGCATTGATTTAAGCAAGCTTATAAATGCTCCATAAATGAATCAAATTATCTCATGGTGTTGTTGAAAAGACAAACTTAATGCTTAATCCTTGAATAAATTGCTTTTTTTATTTGATAAAGTTGTTTTTCTGTCTCCACTTCCTCACAGGTGGCCAGGGCAACCTAGTTTTCAGAGTTCATCTTCCTCTAAATGAATTAAGCCGTCCTTTTTTTCCCATTCTAATTGAAATGAATCCTCCAGGTTCATTTTTTATGGAGTAGCAGCAGATGTTAATTTAAAATCAGTCTATAAAAGGCTCGAAGAGGGAGGGAAACGAATCCCTGAGAGACTGGAGAAACAGGTTGTGTGTGTGTGTGTGTGTGTGTGTGTGTGTGCTTTGAGAGGTACTGTGGGCAGAAAAGATTGATTGTATCTGCACATTTGCTATATTTAAGTTGTCTTAATGTTTTAATGATTCCTGAAATTAGATTTAAGACTAACTGAGAAAAAAAAAAACAAATATGAGTTTTCAATTTAGTGTCAATATGCACAAAATGACTACACTCACTACCTCACAGTTATATTCCCAAGTTCCAGCTAAATTGCAGGAAATATGGTCGTAATCTTCCTGATTTAGAGTGATGAATAATGTCCAGAACATTATGATGTCACAGTGAAGCTGACCTTTGACTTTTTGGATATAAAATGTCCTAACCTCGTCATTTTATCCCATTAGACATTTGAGTTAAATTGTGTCATAATTAGTGTATGAATTATTGAGTTATAGCCAAAAACATGTTTAGTGAGGTCAGAGTGACCTTTAACCTTTGACCAGAAAAAATCTGATTAGTTCATCTTTGAGTCCAAGTGAATGTTTGTGCCAAATTTGAAGAAATGTCCTGAGGGTGTTACTGAGATTACATTCATGAGATTATAGAACATTTTTCCTCTATTCTGAATGAGCTTCAAAAAAAAGAAAGCTCTCTCTCTCTCTCTGTGTGTGTGTGTGTGTGTGTGTGTGTGTGTGTGTGTGTGTGTGTTGGGTGGGAGACTCTGCATGTTAATCAAATAAATAGCCTAATAACACCAGTATGTGTTCCCTCCCATGTGACGAAAGGCTTAATGCAGCAATAATGGATGTTGTTAGCCTTCCATAATGTCTGCTGCCCTCCAGGCCTACACACACAGACAGGCAAACACACACACACACACACACACACACACACACACACTTTGATTTCAGCCTTATACCATTCAGCCGTGGGCTCATTGGTCTAAAGCAGTTCCTGCAGACCTCACATGTGACTTGAACAGTGTCAAGCTGCCACCTCTGCTCTGCTATTTGCTTCTCTGATTGTGTGTTTACAGTGTTTAGTATCGGCTGGGGTTATTACACACACACAGACACACACACGCACACACACACACACACACACAGATGCTCAAACCACATGCACACATTTCTAAAACGGTCACACAGAGTCAGGTCATTCTGTCCACCGCTGCTTCACCAGGGCTGTAACTCAACAGGTTTGAACCATATCCGACTGCAACCGACGGACTTTCCCGCTCCAAACTGGACCAACTGTACTGTGGAACCACAGTCAGTCAGTCTGTCCATCCTCCTCTCCTCCAGTCCTCTCTCTTGTTGTCACTGTGGTGCAGACATCCAGGCCTGTGTCTGAATGTCCCAGCCAGGAATGACAGGAAGGACGTCTGACAGTGACCTGACACTTGTCAACAATCTGAACAACACACACACACACACACACACGCACACACAGAAACACACTAATTCACAGGGTCTCTGTAGCTTCTGACGGGTTACACAGAAATAACATTAAAATGATACAAGTTAGGCTGTGAGAGTGTGTGTGTGTGTGTGGGTGTGTTACTGCTGTGTGGATATGTGTTGCCTGTCACTGCTGTGTATGCATCATATTCATGTGTGTTCATTACCCGCGGCATGTACAGCACATAAAGCTGCTTGTGTTGGGGATCGCAGCACAAGTAATTGCCTGTTCTCTGTAATTGCTTGTCGTTTAGTTTTCTCTGCAGTTGTTCAGAATGAAGTACGGGGTCTTCGGGACCAGAAAATTGCCAATTGGAAAACAACACACAACAGTTAAACACAGTCTTCACTTTACGATATCTAGCATATTGGAAACTATTGTTTGACAAGCCCATTACCGGTGGAATTAGAGTGAATATCCGCTCAGTTTCTACCTGCTTTTGTTGCTGCAAATAAATCCTCCTCTCATTTGGTTTTATAATCTCATCATCCACTTTCTAATTCTTTTTTTCATTCTCACCTGCCCTCCTCAACTCTCAGCCCCCCCCCCCAATCCTCAGGCTACTGCAGGGGGTTAGCAGAGCCTCACTCTGGATCCCATTGTGCTGCACCTACAACACTGTGTGTGTGTGTGTGTGTGTGTGTGTGTGTGTGTGTGTGTGTGTGCCAAAGCTAAAAACAGATGAAAAGCTAAGGACTTAATGCTACTTGAATGAGAATGTGCACAATCATTTTTGTGTACCTACACATGGATTTGTGTGTTTTTATGCCCTAAAGTGTGTCGCATTTGTGTGTATGTGTGCAAGCGCACATTCATCCCAGGGCTACTGAGTTATACCTCACAATGAAAAGCTCAAAGAGCCGACTAATCCAGCGTCATTGCTGAAACCAGTGTCACATCTAACAATGTTACATTGCACAAAATGTTTTCCTTTTCCCACATTATCTTGGTTGCTTTGCCAGGGGAGATTCTGCAGTGCATTTGTTTGTGTAGAAAGAAGAACAGGTTATTGCAGGGTCAGGAAATTGCTGATCCAAATTTTACGGTGTGAAGATGCATTATTCCAGTAAGTATTGTGAAGGAATTTCCCTCCCTCCAGTCTTCTTTCCTTATTTTGTAGGCCCACACTAACACTCCAAGAAGAGGCTTAGATAATGGTTAACTGTTTAGCTTCTATTGTGACTGATAGTGTCCAGCTGGAGCCATTTTTCCTTTTTGCTGTGGTGACCATGGTCTTCTAGATAAGGATGTAGAGAAAATGCATAACTTAGAGGAAACTGTCCAAAATCAAGTTTCTAGACAAGAACAAGTTGGAGGAAGGAGAAAAGACGAGACACGTTAATTAGATAAGAACATGTGATCATGATCAGATTTAACCCTTGTGCATCCTTTTAAAAAAAACTTGGGGTCCTGAGAGGATGAAAATGTCCACACATTTCCCACTTTCACTGAATTAATAGAGAGCAATACCCCTCATAGAGACCAGGAAAGGTTTGTATTGCTCCATAGGCCAAATATGGCTGCATATTGAAAATGAAAACTTACATTTTGGAGCCAGAACTTTGGAATGAAAGCCTAATGGAACAGATTGTGTGGTTTTATGTTGAAATGGCAGAGAGATGAAAAACTGAAGTTTTAATGGGTTTCAATGTACATTTTTGTCCTCAGGGTCCTGTGTGTAACCATTTTGTGTACACAGTGTATCACAGATATATTATAGGAGTCTGAAATTCCAAAATTCCCCCAAAAATACAAAAAGAAAAGGACAAAATGTCCCTCAGGATGCACAAGGATTAAGTGAGCAATAGAGTATCCACACATAGGTTAAAACTATACATTAGCCTTATTTGGGTGAGGTACGCTAAGTGTTGTAACCATGTGACGCTAAGAAATATTTACAGTCGGCCCTGTAGGACCAGATATCTTGGTGCATCAAGCTTTCAATAAATAGTTCTGCCGGAGTGATCTGCACCCAAACTCCTGATCCTCACTGGTGAACAGCTTTTCTTCAGCTCACAAGAGTTTTCACTACAAGTGTCTGTAGTTATTCATTTATTCATTCATTCATTTTCTTCATTTATTTACATTTAAATATGAATCTTTGGACAAAACAGACCAGCACTGCCACCAAAAAACATACATTTTACAACACAATTTTGTGTCGGTAAAGTTTGCCATAAATATCCGTAAAAACATACATGCACTGTATGTTTGACAGAGCAGGTCGTGCAACAGTTGCGCAGTCGAATCTGCAGCTCCTCCTGTCCACAGTGTGGAGTCCATGGACAACACACTCAAACCCAGATTGTTCCCAGTGGTCAGACACTGTACACTATAGACACTATACAAATATATTCAAATCTCTCTCAAAGTAAAATAAATAGGTGACACACCATCACAACAGTCAATGTAGAGCAATACACACAAAAACATATCACCTTAGAAAGCAGACACAACATGTGCTGAAAAACATGCAGCTTACTGTGAGACCTTGGTTCCTTAAAAACACACCCGTTGTCCCACCTATACACACAGTCACTACTTAATGCACACACATATAAACTCACACACACACACTGTGATTGGCGGGGTGCTTCATTAGTCCTGGTTAATAAAGTGTAAAGGATTTTCATTAGTGCTGACGAGCCACCTGGCTGAGGACAGAGCCGACTGACAAGAGGTCAGAGGAGGAGGAGGAGAAGGAGGGATGATAGAGCGATAGAGAGAGGAGAGGAGAAAGAAGAGACTCACGGAGTCAAGTTTATTTATAAAGCACTTAAAGAAAGACACATGGTGTTTGACCAAAAGTTAAAACTGAGACACAAGTGTAGAAAAGGAAGAATGATGGAAGGATGGAGAGAGAGAGAGGGGGGAAGGGAGGAAAAACTTGGAAAGATAGAGAAATAAGGAAGCATATAGTGACAAAGTGCAAGGTATGAAAGGGGGGAAAAGAAACAAATGATAGAGGAGACAGTGAGATAAAAAGAGGAAGGAAAGAGCAAGAAAGAAAGAGGAGCAAATAAAGACTGTTAGAGAAGCATACAAGAAAACATACAAGGATCACTGCAAAGGACGGTCGTGAAAAGAACAAAATAAGGGGGGAGAAAGTGACAAAATCTGGGGGAAGGAAAAGGGATGATTAATGAGAACATGAGAACGAGGGAACAGAAGAAGGTGGAATTGGTTCGACATCAGAAGAGAAGAAAGGGTGGAGTGAGGGAGGTGAGCATGGAAAGGGAGGAGGAGGAGGTGAATGAGAGATCTGTTAAGTGTCTTGGGAATGCTGGAATAGATGGAGGGAGAGGGAATGCTCAAAGAGGGCTGATGAAAGACAGAGAGACGGGCAGAGGACAGAGAACTGCAGATGGAGTCACAGTTTTTTTAAACCCAGCAGCTCACTGTTCATGACTGAAGTTCACATCAGCCAACTCAAACCACAACCTCCGTGTGTTTACTACCAACGAGAAATATGGACCAGACTTAAACAAACCTTTTCATGACAGAAGCTGTAGCTAATCTTAGATCGTAGACGGTCCATCCATCCCCTTTCTTCCTCTTATCCGAGGTCGGGTTGCGGTGGCAGCAGGATAAGCAGGGAATTCCAGACATCCCTGCCCTCCAGCTCCTCCTGGGGGATCCCAAGGTGTTCCTTGGCCAGAAGGGATATGTAATCCATCCAGTGAGTTCTGGGTCTGCCCCAGGGTCTCCTCCCTGTTAGACATGCCTGGAAAACCTCCAAGAGATGGCGTCTGGGAGGCATGCTTACCTCAGCTGGCTCCTGTTGACACGAAGGAGCAGCGACCCTACTCCGAGCTCCCCCGGATGTCTGAGCTCCACACCCTATCTCTAAGGGCGAGCCCAGCCACCGTACAGAGGAAACGCATTTCAGCCGCTTGTATCTGTGATCTCGTTCTTTTGGTCATTACCCAAAGCTCATGACCATAGGTGAGGGTAGGAGCAAAGATCGACTGGTAAAGCAACAGCTTTGCCTTCTGGGTCAGCTCCTTCTTCACCACAACAGTCCACTACAAGGTCCAAATTACTGCTGCAGCTGCACCAATCAACCTGTCGAACTCCGGCTCCATCTTACCCTTGCTCGTGAACAAGACCCCGCAGTCCAAGTCCACCGTTTTCTGGCTGAGAACCATGACCTCAGACTTGGTGGAGCTGATTCTCACCTTGGCTGCGTCTTGAGATCCTGTTCATGAATATCACAAACAGGGTCGGGGACAAAGGGCAAACAACGCTCACCGACTTAGTGCCGAAAACAAAGAAACATACTAAATGCCAAAGTGTTTGAATGTTCAAACTAACGTTGACATTACATTTATGCTTACAAAAATGTGTGGCCTTAACATTTATATCATTTATATCAATTTAAACATCAGCAAGCTAACATAAACACTAGCATGCAAAAATGTTACATGCTAAATTTCCTCATCTGAACATCTACTAGATGCTAATGCTAACAAGGTAAGGTATTAACAGATACACTTAAAGCACAGCTGCTAGTAGGAGGAGGAGTATCTACACTTTAGATACTCTTCATTCATCCAACAGTTTTACTTCCTGGTGTGTAATGAGCATTGCAGCCTCATGTGGCCACTTAGAAATCTAAATAAACATGTTGCAATATCACAGTGTTTACACTTAAATCATTTTTGAGGAAGTGAAGGCTTTCTTCCTTTCATTTTACCCTTTCAGTGCGACATGACCCCCTGCTGGAGATGATGGCACACACTGAGGAGGAAACAGTATGTCAACACTAAGTGGGCGACAAAAAAAAAAAAAAAGTGTGATTTTTCTGCACAGTGAGGGTGAATGCAGAGATACAAACAACTGCTACTCTGCAATTTCCATACAGTTTATGCATTTCTGTGTCGACTACTTATTTGACATTTTTTAACACGTCGATGGCAGAGCTAGATTTTGATTATGGAAAGCTGTGAGCTGTGAGTTGAGTCGTGGACTGTTTACATCTCACAAACACTTCACAGTGACAGAACAGTGACTAACCACATGTAAATCTCTGCTGTAATTTTCCCTGCTGTGCTCCATTAAATTAATGCAGCCTCAAAACAAAAGAGAATCATCAGAGAAAAACCTGCCAACCTCTCTTAAAGGTTCTGTAAATGAGATTTTAAACAATAACACAACAGCAAACAAATGTTTTCTATGTAAAGATATAGTGGAGTCATGGCGCCCTGAGCAGAGAACGAAGCCACACCCCCTCTGTGTGTGATGTAATCTGAGTTTTTCTGTTTTTGTCTTGGTTGTTGGTCTGGTAGCATGTAGCCTACATGTTAATGTTTGTGAGTACTTCCTGTTTAAGCATTGGCCCTCCCCACATTTAACAGACTGGCACTGCCCACAGGTGAGATGACACAGTGCAGTACGCAGCGTTCAGGTGAAAGTGACTGCGGCTAAAAAGGCCTCTGACAAAGGGAGCGATGAGACCAGAGCACAGGTGTGCTGCTAACTTTTCATACAAATTGTTCACATGCTGTTTATTAGCAAACCTGTTTTTAATTGTGGTCATACAGGATTTATCCTAAATCCAGCGTGCTAAGTGGACGACAGGACGTGTCCCTGTCATTGTCGTTCAGGGGTGACACTGTCCTGCTGGCCCAGACATATTAAGAGACAGAAAGAGGTGTGTGTGTGTCTGTGAGTGTGACAGTGTGTGTCCTTCCAAATCCAGACAGTCAGACCAAAGTCACCTCCTCATGATAAACAGCTTTTAGACATCCCTGTGTGTGTGTGCCTCATTGTGTTAAACCATCCAACACACAATTACCGCCACAGACGCTGGAGGTCACAGTGGGAGATCCACAAAGCTTCACAGTGAAACTAGAAAACATCATCAAAACGAAAGCAAATATGATAAAACCAGTTTGCAGCTGCTGCGACTTCGCCTCAAATATTGACTTGCACAAATCTTCAAATCCAGACAGAGGAGGATGTAGGAAAATTTCCTGTGAGTGTAAATTCCACCAAGTGATTTGCTTTGAAAGTGCACTCGCCTCCCTCTCTGCCCCCCCTGTCTCCAGTGCAGTTTATGGCCTTAGCTCCTCTGTCTCTATTTTGATCTGTGGAATGAGTTTATCCATATTTAATGATCCTCCTAATGAAGCTTTCACCCCGTGTTTGCCTGCTCTCCATTTTCCTCTCCTGCCTCCTGAGCACAGACACTTTGTTTAACAAAAAAAGATCAGATTTCCCTGTAAAATACTTCAGGGACGTTGAAGTGAAAAACATTATCAGGTAGACGTTGTGTGTAAGTTGCTTTGAGCTCATTACCGATGTGTATTTCTTGCATTTGTGTGCTTTTGTTCATCTATATGTGCTTGCAAATGTATGTTTGTGTGTGTGTGTGTGCGTGTGTGGAAACTTGGGAGAGGGCCCATTCAGGCTTCAGGCTAAATGAGTAAAGGCCCCCATGGTGCCCGTTGAGATGCCTGACTAGAATGATGGCTTCCTGGCTGAGATGCAGGGGTCCTTCAGGCAACAGGCTGGATGACATTGATCCATTATTATGGCAAGGGCCCGTCCCTGCGGCCCCCAAACACCCAGAGACAGACTCAGAAACACACACTCACCCTCGCTGTGCTGCTCTCCTGCTTGTTTACACACACTGGATCTCACTCAGTTTCTCACACACACACACACACACACACACACACAGGTCTTCCACCAGCCCTCATCCATTATTTAACATGGAGAACTCCCATCAAGTGGTGTGGACGTATGGGGCAGAGTCGCGGGGAATCTAATTAGAACGGTGAATGGAGAGATTGGCTTTGAAGGGAAAAACGGGAGAGGGAAGTGAAGAGTTGTGAATGATGCAGCTGGGGGAGGAAGAGGAAGACAGGGAGAGGGGATGGCTTAGAGGGAAGAATGTGAGGAGAGACCAAAGTGAGAGGGAGAGAGCGTTAGAAGGAAAGAAGATGGAAGACGTTCAGAGGAGGAGGAACGAGAAGGAAACAGATTTGGCTTTTAGAAATGTAAAAATGGTAGGAGAGATAATATGATTGTGACAGAATGAGGAGTAAGATATGTTTTTTGTGAAAATCATGAGACTACACAAAGTTTTTTAAAATCATCTCCAAAGATGGTTATCCAAGAAAAGACTTCTCCATCATCGGCTGCAGCAACGAGGAGAAGCACGCCAATGTCAGTAACCTCTACATGTTTATTATTGTAACCATGACAACCAATGTCCTGTACGCCCGCTGCCGTTGGGACACTATTTCAGGTGACACTGCTATGGGTCGTATCAGAGGTTTGTTGGTTGTTGGGAGTCCTACAAAGATGTTTGGGTCCAAATCAACAATAAACTCATTGTTCCACCACAAACTGTACATAGCTTACAAAATGTTTTATATTTTTTCCACATATCTGTACCCTGTTCTTAACAAACTATCTGGAAGTCCCTCACAGATATCAATAAAGTATCTTAGTTTTATATTCATCTTCTATTTCTCTATTAATCAGTTTGACTGGCAGTGACCTCAGAAGACAAGTGTATGGGCTGAAGGCAGCTTTGTTACTGTGTCTGGAAAAACTGTGTTAAAGAGTAAAGGTCTCCTCTTTCTGTTGTGGTGTGTAGTTTGTGGTTTGATTTCACACTTTGTACTTTTAACTTTTGGTTTTTCCATCAACATGCACTGAGTTACCAGAATATTAGGAACAGCTCTATCTCATCTATTCAATCCAACACAGCAGATATGATATGAATTATGTAGTTTAATGGTGTCAGTTCAACCCTGTGGTATACCTGAGGCCTGTATGTGTGACTGTATGTTTCTATGAGTGTAAATATATAATACTTATAGGTCACTATATAATGAATGGGGTCATGTGATAACTTGGGAAAAGGAGACAGAAGAGGTCCAAGGTTATACTTGATTGTACTATACCTGCTTACCCTGTGTGTGTGTGTGTGTGTGTGTGTGTGTGTGTGTGTGTGTGTTTGTGTGTGTTTGCATGTGTCTATAGACCTGTTTTTAATGAATAACCTTCTTCTGACTAACTCTGGAGTCTAATTCAGGTCAGAGGAAGAGATGTTCATGGATGTTACAAGCACCAGCTCAGTCTAGTGGAAAAGCAGAGGAGAGAGTAAAGGTGGTGACCTTTGACCTTTCCCAAAATCTGACATGCAGCTGATACAACAACTGCTCCAACCTGAACAACCACAAAGGTCATTTGTTCGACCCTCTGATATGAGCCGTAGCAGTGTTACCTGAAATACGGAAGCAGGCGCACTGGACCTTGGTTGTCATGGTTACAATAATAAATGTGCAGACTGTACTGAGACCAGCATACCCACCTTCGTTGCTATGGTTACTATAATAATGGTCATGCCTTGGTCAGGTTTAGGAGAAGATGGTGATTTGGGTTGATCTGTGTCATATTCATCCATCCACCCCAACCTCCTCCTGACGTGGACTTTGTCGCTCTATAAACTACGTCACCGCACTTTTCCCTTTGCTCCTGTCATCATCACTACGACCACTAGATGTCGCCTAGCAACAAAACCTAACTATGGGTCATAGTAACCTGCTGACAGACGACCTGTGAGTCTCAGCTGAAACTGTAGCTCTCTCTCTCTCTCTCTCTCTCTCTTTCTATTCCGAGATTGATTTGTGTTTTTTTTTCAAGGCAACAAAGACTTTTCATTCGAAAGTTGAACGTCTGGTAAAACTCTTGAAAACTAACCTCAGCTGCCTCATTAAAGAGAAATCTCTCCACCTGGCAGCGTCTGAAACACCAGACCAGCTCACCCTCATGCATGTGCACAGAGGCACAGAGACACACACAGTTTTTTGATACTTAAAGACAAGAGGACATTAATTAAGGCCTTCATCAGCACAACGTCCACGCCAAGGGCACATTAGTGAGGTTATGATTATATAACTGGCCTCACAGAGGAAGATAAAAACTGTAAAGATGTGAGTGTGGGAATACATCCAGCTCATCAGCATTAATCGTGAAATGGAAAAGGATCCAACTTCTTGTGAAGGAGATGGCCTGACGTTTGCCAAAATAAAAAAAAAAAAAGTTAGGTGTTACAGTCAGGAATTCTTGTCCATTTACAGCCCAATTAATGACTACAAATTAAATGAATGCATCTATCTTTTCAGTATCAAAGACTGTTGGGTCTGAAAAGTGTAGCTTCTGCCTGACTGGAGGTTAAATGGCTATAAAGCTTTATTTCTTTTTCTACTCAGTTTAAATTATTCAGTGAGCAGTATTACATATTGATGTATTCATTTATATTTTTTAAGCTTCTGATAACCTTCTGCCACCTATTTTGTCATCTCTAGGACTCCATAGTTCGTGGCTTTCAGTGTGTAGAGTTGCCTCATGCAGCTGCCTTTAATCTACCACCACACAGGGAAAGTTATTCATGACAGTCTCCTCTTAAGCTCTGATTTCTCTGGATGTAACAGAGCGATGCAGTTACACGCTGGTGATAAGCTCTTGAGGGTTTGTGTGAACACACTATGTTTTTCCTCTGCTCCCATAGAGCGGCTGCACTGCAGTTATTTACTGTATTTCTACTGTTTTTTTCATTTTTTATTTTCCTACTTATCAAAACTAATAAACTGGTTTCTCATTGAATCTAGTTTTTCACAGTTTCTCGAGTGTTACTCTTGTGTACCAGAAAAAAAAGAAAAAGTTTCCCTAGCAACCTTGACAACACAAAACGTTTTGTCAGAAAAACTTTTGAAGGCCTCGAGTTTAACAGTTGTACTAGTTGTTGAACTGAGCTGAAATGAACTAATAATCCTCAGGTGTTGTTTGCTGCCATATTACTTTTTGTTCACCTGTGCACAATGAATCTTGGGATAATTTAGGCCTGAGCCCTCGGCTGGAGCCCTTGTTGCCCAGGAAAAGAAGAACACATTTCACTGCCGGATTTGAAGGAGCCTTCGAAGTGGGACGCTCTAGTCGTGCCGCTGTGACGCCGTGGGTCTTTAAATGCAGCCTCTGATGGATGTGGCCCCTGAACTGGGACACAGCGACAGTTCTCTTCTGCAGTCTGGCCCTGCGGTTCCCACCTCTGCTGATCACCTGTTCTCCATGACATCATTAGCATCAGTAGATGTAGCACCTTGCTGCTGTTCACTCGCCACCAGACTGTCTTTGTTGTCTCAGCATTTTTCTCTTATTCTGTCCTGTCTGCCTTCATTAAGACGACCAGTCACTAATTGTAGACGTATATAGACGTAGAAGTATATAAGAATAATCTAAAAAAATCGTTAATATTGTTACTTTATGAGTCATATCAGAATCAGAATCAGAATCAGAATCAGAATCAGAATCAGTTTTATTGCCAAGTATGTTTTCACATACAAGGAATTTTTTCTGGTGATTGGTGCAATTGATCAGCAACAGTGGGGCTCTCTAGCCTTGTTGATGAGGCTAATAGCAGACGGGAAGAAGCTGTTTTTGTGGCGAGAGGTTTTGGTCCTGAAGGACCGCAGCCTCCTGCCAGAGGGGAGTGTCTCAAAGAGTTTGTGTCCAGGGTGGGAGGAGTCAGCTACAATCTTCCCTGCACGCCTCAGAGTCCTTGAGGCGTACAGGTCCTGGAGGGACGGAAGATTGCAGCCAATCACCTTCTCAGCAGAGTGGATGATACGCTGCAGTCTGTTATTGTCCCTCTCCGTGGCAGCAGCGTACCAGATGGTGATGGAGGAGGTGAGGATGGACTCAATGATGGAGGTGTAGAAGTTCACCATCATAGTCCTTGGCAGGTTGAACTTCTTCAATTGCCTCAGGAAATACATCCTCTGCTGAGCTTTTTTGATGATATATAATAAAATCGAGCCTTCCTTCATTAAACTAACAAACAAAAATCTTCTGATGTATTCACATGTCACTATATTTGTGAGGATCTTCATAAATCCTCTTCATATCCTGCTATGATGAGTCATCAGTCTCAGGCTGTTTCATCATCATTTGAACATGAACGCTTTTAAACCTAGAGGCCTCCGGACCTTCATCTTATCCCTGATGGTTCTTTCTGCCAGTTGTCCAGGATTTTTGGATTTTGCACTGATTACATCTAAGACCATTTAATGTCCATCACCCTCCACAGTTTCAGTAAAATCCTTCTGTATCCCCCGGCAACGCTGCATCACCACAGAAAACATCCATTTTAGATCTAATACACTATTTGGTTTTGAAAAAATAAATATTAGTGAGAGCAGCAAACTTTCTGCTCAGAGACGCAGAAGCCCTTAAAAAGATAATGTTTAATTTCTAATAACCTCTGAAGGTTAAAACACACACACACACACACACACACACACACACACACACAGGAAAAACAATTATACCAAACATTTTATGTACTGTATTCATTCATCCACACACACAGTCACACAAGACTGATTTCCCATTAATTCCAACTTTAAATTTTCCTCCTACAATAAACATTAATGAACAGCTTCAGGGATGTTGAGCTGAGGCCAGTGTGAGTTTGTGGTGGGTGCGTACTGTCTGGCTGCAGAGTCCTCCTTGGCAAGAGGAGCGCTTGTTTTGTTCAGCTTCCTGCTTTCGTTTGAAGAGATGGATGTCTATGAAAACTCTCCATACACCGGCTGGAGGAGATAATGAGATAGGAGTGTGCGATGTGGACTCATTTAAATCACATTTTTCATCTTATGATGTCATTTTGTGTCAACTAACTTTTTTTTCTGAGAAACGTTAAAAATCCCTCTCTGTGATGTGTTCATGTGCTTTAAAACAGCTTCACACTAACGAGACCATCACTTTAGCGTGTACAGAATCTGTGCTGTGAGTTGCCACGTTGTTTTGAGTCTAGCAGCTCTGTGATGCTGTGAAGCTGTTGACCTACATGCTAACGTGCTCTCACCCTGCAGTCATGTGGCGTCGCAATAATCCTGAAGTCAGAACAACAACTCACAAAGTCTGTGAAAAGTTTGGTTCAGGAGCCGTCGATGTCATATACACAGTCATGCATGTACATTTGTTACTGACATTTAAGCTGTAATATTATATTGGGTTGTAAACTTTAGTTGTTGTCCATGTAGAATGACCCTGACTAGTTACTTATCAGTGTGAAAAAGTAACACAATCAACATGGAGGAGGCCAGGACATGCGCTGTATTCATGTGGTGTCAGAATAATCACTAAACCATATTTCTGACTCAGACCTACGACTCAGAAAGTACATGTTCGGTTGATGATGAGAAATGTTTGCTGTAAATTCACGTCTTGCGTTTACAGTTTTTGTTAACATTTAATTAGCATTAGGATGTAACCATGAGTGGTTGTCCATGTAGAGTGACCTAGACACAAATATCCTCATGAAATGACGCGCGAGCTTTGGCAGGTAATATATTTAAATTGTATTTAGTTTACATTGTCCTGGGACCATCATTTTCATTGTCATATTATCCCAAACTGACATTATGGGAAGAAATGTGAAATGCTGTAAAATTTTGTAGATGGAGAAAATGAAAAATATATATATAATATTATTATAATATTATATACATATAATACTGTATATAATATAATACTACAAGATTAGACACAAATATCCTCATGATATCCGCAAGCTTTGGCAGGTAATGTGATGAGATGAACGACCCGTCAGCCAAATTGGTCATTTGTTAGTAATTTGCAAGTTAGTAATTTGTCTGTGCTTCTTCTGTGTCTGAGCCTCAGAGCCTGTTTCACAAGCCGACCTCAGACACTGCCAGTGCTCATCATTCAGAGATAACATGCTCACAATCAGTGTCACGGTGTCTAGCTGCCGTCACTTTAATGATCCCAGTCAGGTTTCAGAAAGCCTTGAGAAGAACCTGAGCAGAAATATCAGGAGGGCATTTAATGAGACAGATATTACTTTCACACACAAACAGCAGGCGTCTCTTTCTCTGTATTTTTCCTCCTGTTGCTTTCGTCTTGTTGTTCTCGCTCCTTTCTGTATTTCATTCTGGGTTGCTCTGTGTCATTTCAATTAAGATACCAAGTAATTAAATTTTTTTTAATGACAGCTAACTGCCTGAGTCTGTGCACGCATCAGTGCACATGGGCAGCGTGTCTGTGTGTGTGTTTGTGTGCTATTGTGGGTAGACGTGCTCAGCACGTTGCCCCCATTGTGTGCGTTTGCAGGCTGCAAATCAGGGAAAAACTGAGACAATAACACGACAACCAAAGAACCTGAAGTCAGATTTGTTTTCAACTCATCTCAACATAAATCTAACAAAGGTTCTCAAAATGTGGGGGAGGGCAGGACGAGGCCACGGAAGCCCTGAAGTTTCTTATTTGCCAGGATCCTTTTTCTATTTTTTTTTCCCATCTATATAAACAACCCTAAAGGGGAAAGTGAAAATATAAAGAAAAAATGTAAGTATTACAAAAAGCGAACACTTAGAAACACACAATCCTGAAAAAAAATCTTTTTTTTAACCTGTATAAACATATATAGAAACACACAATCCTGGAAAATTCTTTTTTGTGGAAAATTTTTTGAAGGAAACATTTTCTTTAAATATATTTGGGAAAAGTTTTTTGAAAATTGTTATTTTTTTCTGGCAAATATTTAATACTGTAACTCAGGAAGAAGAGACTGTGACCATATTCTCTTTTTTGAAAAAAATCTCATCTCTCACCTTTTTTCTCTCCTCTCATCCCAAACTCTTTTTTCATCTTCTAGGCTCAGGATTGAAGCAAAGGATGATTGGTACTGGCACACCAAGACTTCTGGGTAATGGCACCAGGGCTTTAGGGTTACTGGCTGTGCAGCAAAGCCCTCTCGCTGCTGTGTATATATGTGTATATGTATATATATATATACATGTGCGCATCTGGCTCCCAGATAAATCCATCAACACATTTGGCATCAAGTCAGTTTGAGGATTGTGTTTTCCCATCGCTCTCTTTTGCTGTGTGTGTATGTGTGTGTGTGTGTGTGTGTGTGTGTGTGTGTGTGTGCTGGCCATCACTTAGTGCTTTGTGCTTCCTGGGGGATCAGAATGAGACATGGGCATAAGGAGCTAACATTCCCCCACAGGGCTGCTCATGCCAACACTCCTTCATATGCATGAGATTTGCTCTAAGCCAAGTGTGTGTTGGTGAGTGTGTGTGCATGTGTGTGCAGTGTTCACATGTTTCTACCTCAATACATCTGTAAAACACTTGCTTTGTGCTGTTTACACACATATGTGGGTTTGTGTAGGTCTCTAGATTTTGTGTCTTTGTAAGTCTATGAATATTAGTGTGTATAGTTGTGTGTGTGTGGTGTGTGTGTGTGAGGGTGTGTGTGTGTGGGTGTGTGTGTGTGTGTGTGTGTGTGTTGATGATGAGTGTGTTCACGGAGCCAAATCTGAGCCAAATGGAAAACACAGTGTTTCAGGCTCCGGGGGTGTGCGTTCTAAATATAATGTCAGGGTTGAGGAGGAGTCGTATTAATTGCAGACATTTGCTGCAGTTCATCATAAAGAAAAAAAGTATCACTTCCTGTGTTGTAAACTGGAAACAAAAAGGTAACACAGACTGGAGAGATAAAATAATGTGTTCATTTGCTGCTGTTAATGAATGTGCAAGAATCAAACTGTAGGTAAAGCCACCAGTTAACAAAGGAACTTGGAGTATGTGATGTTTAACAGCCTAATGAGAAGCATTTTAACATTTCAATTAGAAACATGTTTGATATTTGAGATAACACTGCAGAAATTCTTGTCACAATCGGTGTAAATATTAAAATGAATGATTCTCACTTCATTAGCAGATGTCTGGAAAAAGCAAGAAAACAGACCTTGAGGTAAGAATATTTTCTCAAACTACTTTTCCTAAGGCCAAGAGTAAACTTTAACTTTCATGTTCGTGTCATGAGAATATTTTTAAAAAATTAGTGCTGTAATTGCAGTATTCTCTTCCAAAATGCCAAATATGACATTAGATACACAACATAAACATATCAGGAGTTAAAGGGCCCATACTTTACTCTTCTCTTGTGTTGTGATATCCAGAACCTGAAACCATCTCAGGCTTCTCTCTGGAGCTGCTGCAACCACACATGCATGCACAGCTTGTTAACAGCTAAATATGCACTCATATAATAAGGATGCACACTCGCACACACTCCACACTTTAACACCAGTTTCAACTTGAGATTATGCACAAGTGTATTTTTACTTTAATGTAAAGTACCCTTTGTTGCAACTAATACAAAATGCAGTGTGGTAAAAAAATTATCCATATTTGCTCACATGTTTTCTTTATGGACACTTATTAATAATGTATTCCTGTGGCTGATGTTATTGTCTTGTTTTTAAACAATATTCTCTTCACATATATTTCTTCATAACTCCGCCGCAGCCGTTTGCTTTTTTATTTGCTTCTAAGTTTCTTAAGATTTAACACAATGAGCAACAAACAACAAACGTGCTGCTAAAAAGGCAGTTTCACAGATCAGATCTGTCTATCACTGTAATGATAGCTGAGTCTAAAAGTTGAATGAATAAATAAAATATAGCTGCAAGCAGCACTGTGGAGTCCAAGCAGCTGGGCAGGCCAGAGTTACCATGGCAACATGATGCCACTATGTGAAGGGCAAGATCTGTCCCTTTAATGACAGTTTTTGGACTTTGCTTGGACTCTTAATGTTTGGCCTTTTGTTTATTTCCTGTTTTACTTTGAAATGACCTACCTTCCTGTCTTTGTTTTCTTTTCCCACCGCTGTGATTGTCTGCCCCACCCTCATGTGTTACACCTGTGTCTTGTTACCTGCTCCCCTTGTGTGTATTTAAGTCTGCGTCTTTGTGTTTGCTTCTGTTTTGTCCCACTGTGGTTTATATATTGTAGATCTCCAGTGTCTCCTTTGGCCTTTGTGATTCGCTTCCCTAACTTGTCCTCGCACATCTCAGTTAACTTGATGTTCTCCTTTGCTTTTTATTTTTAGGATTCATTGCTATCTCAGTTTGAATTTTGTTTAGCCTCAATAAGTCTTTTGTGTTTTTTTTTTTTTACCTTTATTTTTTACCTTGCAAACACTCACAGCAAGGTTCATGTCAGCTGGTTAAAGACTTTACTGCCGCTTTGGAAAATAATAAAAAACCCATCTAATAACTTTAGAGAGTCCTGGTCTGAAGATTATCTGTGCAAGTTTAGTGAAGATTGGATAAAGTTCTCTCAACCTGTCTTTAAGTTTGATTTTAAAGCAAAGGCATCAACAGTTGAGGTAAAATGCAAATATATTTATTGCAGGGCCAAGGTTTTAACAGACACAAAGTTTAGTTTGTACACATAAATAACAAGCATTGCTGAGATATGACCTCACCTCTTGTTTGGTGGGTTCACCACCATTTTCATTTGGCTGTGACAAACAAACGCTCCACATGATAACATTTGTTATCATGTGGAATGTCAAACTTTTCACACTGCGGTTGAAGGGTCTGCCATGACAGAAGAAGAAGAAAATTAAGAAAAGGTAGCAAAACAATAAAAACCAGACGGACAAGATGTGGCGAAATAATCACTGTGATAAATTCAATTCAATTCAATTCAATTTTATTTGTATAGCGCCAAATCATAATATACATTATCTCAAGGCACTTTACAGGGTAAGGTCAAGACCTTACTTTGTTACAGAGAAAAACCCAACAGTTCCCACAACGAGCAAGCGCTTGGCGACAGGGGGGAGGAAAAACTCCCTTTTAACAGGAAGAAACCTCCAACAGAACCGGGCTCAGGGTGGGCGGCCGTCTGCCTCGACCGGTTGGGTTTAGGAGAAGATAGAAAGAGGGGGAGGGGGAGGAGAGGGGAGAGAAGAGAGAGAGAGAGAGAGAGAGACCAGGAACAGCTGTGTAGGTAATGGTGTTATCAATAATAATGATGACAGGTAACAGTGGTTAATAGTAATGATGAGTAGTGGTGGATCTGGATCCTGCTGCTCCCGAGGCAGAGAGACCTGCAGAATGAGGACAGAGAGAGGGAGAGAGAGGAGAAGCACAAAACTACGGGAGAGAAAAGGAAACAAAGTTAATGGCATGAGGTCATCGAGAGAGAGAGGGGGAGAGAGACAGAAATAGGGAGAGAGCGCCCAGTGAATCATGGGAATCCCCCAGCAGTCTAGCTCTATAGCAGCATAGCTAAGGGATGGGTCAGGACATACCCGAGCCAGCCCTAACTATAAGCTTTACTAAACAAGACAGTTAAAAACTGTTTGGGGCATTGTTATGAAGAGTTACAAGCCCCCCCCCTCCCACTACAGACCCACCCACAGTAGTCAGGTTGAAGCTGGGAGGAGCTTTTCTTCGAATTCTGTGAAACAGGGCAACTTCACAGCTGAACAGCTAACACCTCAGAGGTGCAACTAAACAGAGGAGTGATGCGAGCCAGGCCTGGGTTTGCGTGAGCGTTCAGCTGCAGTCGTCGGGGATAAGACGTTCCACCACAGCAGCAGAACTCACATCGACCAGCACTTGAAAGTGAATCCATGTTGTAGTCTCTTCCACTCACTCTCACAGCTCGGTGATTGAATGCAAGTAGCTTTTGATGTTTTTGTTTTTTTTTTCCCAAATCAAAGAAGTTGATATTTTATTAATTTATATGAAATATTTTCTCACCAGGTTGAATCTTACAGATGATTCAACCAAGATGTTCTCCAACTGATGTTATGCACAAAACAATCCAGATACATTTAACTTTCAAAATAACACATCGGGACCTGCCCCCCTGAAACAAACGAGCCCACAGGTCGTCTGTCAGCAGTTTACTATGACCCATAGTTAGATTCTGTTGCTAGGCGACATCTAGTGGTCGTAGTGATGATGACAGGAGCAAAGGGAAAAGTGCGGTGACGTAGTTTATAGAGCGACAAAGTCCACGTCAGGAGGAGGTTGGGGTGGATGGATGAATATGACCCAGGAGAGCGGTGTTCGATTCCCATGTGACAGGAGCAGTTTATGTTGTTTCTATTATCCATGACCGTTCGTTGTTATTATTGTAACCATGACAACAAAGATCGTCTGCTGTTGAGGAAGAACTTATTTTAACCCAAATCACCATCTTTTCCTGAACCTAACCAGGGCATGACCGCCATAACCATGGTGAAGGTCGGTACGCTGCTCTCGGTACGGTCTGCTTGTTGCTATTTCAGGAGACGCTGTGTGGTTGTTCAGGTGGGAGGAGCTGGTTACCATCTGTGCGTCTCTATAATGAGATGTTTTGTGTCAGTGATGAACTGTGCTCAACCTGCCACACTGAGGTGAATTTTCAGTCCATGTAAGAAAAACACGAGTTAGAGTTAAGTGGTAGTTTCCATGGTTTGATTCCAAAATGATGCTGATAATAACAGAGTTATAAGTAGAAATATGGTGAACATGTCTGTCTCCCAGGGTTCCACAGTACAAATAGTAATAGAAATGTTGTGCTCTGCAAAATCTGGTTTGTAACTTTTACAACATGAGGCGATTTGGCATTTTCTAAATAAGTGCCCGCCTCGCACCACGCACAACAGTTCCCGCTCCCAATTTAACTCTTCTAATTACACGCCTTTGGAATTTGGATTACACAGCCGCTGCACAGTTTTGTGCTTTTGGAGGCGACACTGGGTAACGCTGCAGGTTCGGGGGCCAGGGAGAGTGCAGAGACTGTGGGCTGGTGCTGGCTGCGCCTGAGATTCCAGTGTGCTTTACCTCTATCTCCCCTCATGCAGGACTCTGTCTTTCTCTGCCTCGCTGTGTTGTTTTCTCCAGGGGATTTGGAGGTCTCTAACTCTGTCATCCAAATCCATTGTGTTCTCTATGTACTCTCTTCTCCTCCCACCCTCCTGTATCTCCTCTCCTCCTCACCTTCTCCTGCATCCTCACTCTTGGTTTTTTCCTGTTTTACTCTCTTTCCCTCCACTGAAACCTGGTCTCTGCTTATTTTCTCTCATTTCCTGTCTAATCCTGTCGGTGCTGTTCTCCTGCTCTCCCCCACTGTTCCTCTCTTACCTGATCTCATCTCTCTCCGAGCCTGCTTTTTGTCACCTTGCCATTTCCTCTTCCCTAGTCTTCTACTTTTCTCTTATCCTTGCCTCCTGCCTCACCTGATCTAATCTCCTTCCTTACTCTCCTCTTCTCATCATCCTCTCATCTTTTTCACATCCCATCTCCTCATTTTCCCCTCTGCCACTGTCCCCTCCTCTCTTATTTCCTGCCTAGTCTCCTTTCCTCTTCCCACCTGTGTTTTCTCCCTCTACACCCACCCTCTGCTTCCGTCCTCCACCCCCCTCTCATCTCCTTTTCCTCCTTTCCCAACCAATTCTCCTTATCACGTCCTCCAGAATCCGCCTGAGCTGCTGCTCTCTCCGTCCTCCCAACCCACCACCGACACCAGCCAGTCATTTTATGTTTCATTGCCACCTTATTTAGAGCATATTTAACAATTTCATGCCGAGGAGATTCTCGTGCACGGGGAGACAATATGTCTCCCTGTTGTTGGACTCCAAATATTTTTTCTTATGAGTTTATTAAAAGATGAAACCAAAGGCGAGGCGGAGGCCTGTTTTTGTTCTTCACTGCTGCTGTGGGAGATGTTTGCTTTTTCTAAAAAAAATAAGGGGTTAGCAGAGCGGGATGGTGCAATTAAAATTAAAAAGAGGGAGCATTTGCCATTTGAGATGGAGGAGCAGAGCAGAATCAAACAGTGCTATCTGTTTATTACAAGGCCTCATTATAGCTCCTGGCTCCAGCGAGCTTCCTCCGCCCACTCAGTGCCACAAGTCCAGCTTCTCATAGCGGTGATCCCCAAAGTGCCGCCCCAGCAAACAAGACACACACACACACACACACACACACACCACACACAGTTCTGCAGTGACTCCAGTTGACTGGTCAGGGGAGAGGATGATGATGACAAATACAAAGCCAGAGTGTTTATGGACGTGTGTGTGCACATCCACCAACAAGACAGAGAAGTCTGCAATTAAAGAGGAGTGAAGGAAAAGAGGGAGAAGAGACGGAGAGATGGTGTTAGGTTTGTGGGTGTTTGTGGGGGGGTGGAGGGGGGGTCTGCTGCTGCTGCTGCTTCTCTGCTGCCTTTCAAAACAGCTTTTTTGGGATTAGCTCTTGCCGCCTCCTGTGGGAGAAAATCTCTGAGGAGAAAAAAGGGATGGAGTGGGATGAGATGAGAGAAAATGACAGGACAGGAGAGGAGAGGAGGGAAGGAAGGAAGGGAGAGAGGAAGCAGTAAGAGGAGAGAGGGGAGGAGGAAAGGAAATGAGGAAATGGAAAAAGACAAGATGCCACGGGAGAAGAGGGGCTGAGAAGATTAGTGTGAAGAGGGAGGATGGGAAGGAGAGGTAGAATTGGGAGGAAGACGAGGTTAGAGAAGAAAGGAGAGGGAAAGGAAATAAAGTTAAATGTCAACAGAAATGATGAAACGAGGAAAACAAAGGAGAGGGAAAGATTTTAAGATAAGAGAAATAACAAAAAGGAAAAGAGATGAGAGGAGATGAGGGACAATAGAGTAAACAAGAAGAAAAAATAGAAATGGGGGAGGGAGAGGTGAAGGTGGATAGAACGGGTGGGGGATAGAGGAGGTGAGAGTGGAGCGAAAACAGTTCATGAAGAAGGAGTAGATAATGGAAGGAGAGAAATTCAGCTCAGAGACAACGGGAGGAGAAAACAGGAGATTAGTAAAGGGTGAAAGAAAGGTGGACAAAAACAAAGAAAGAGAGGAGGAGAGAAATGAGCAGGTGGAGATTAGGGGAGTTACCACTCATCCCTCCTTCCTCTCTCTAATATTCCCTGTGTACCTGTTTCTCTCTCTTTCTCTCCTTCCATGAACTCCTCAACTTTTACAGCTCTGTCTATTGTTTGTGTTTCCTCAGACATCCTGAGGTTTCTCTGCCCTCTCTGTAACCTCACTTTACCTTTATTCAACTTTTCCTTTGTCTTCTTCGCTTATTTTATTTTATTTTTTGGATTATAATAATCCCCAGTTTTGCTCAGCTCTCTTACTTCCTCTTATCTCGTTCAAGTATTCACAGTTTTTATTGTTTTGTGCTGAGAAACAGTGGAAATGTTGACACCATGAAACTGACCAATCCCAGCTGGACTCTACTGACCTGCTCTGTTGCCATGAAGGTCGCGTGGATCTCCGACGGCTCGTGTCCAAAACCTAATTCACTGTGTGTGATTCTGGTCTGTCTGAAATTTAAGGTGACAGTCATGAGAGAAATGTGTAGAATTTCACTGATGTGTAAAGTGTATGAAACTTTGGATAAATGGATGAAATGAGAGCAAGTTCAATTACTTTATAGCTCCCAGAGTTCCATAAAAATACAGAATGCCAATATGTTTAAATGTTTATTGCTGGGAATATCATCATGGATTTCCACTGGTCGTAGTTCGCTTCACTTGCTGTATACTGTGGCTCTTTCCTCCCTCTTACACAGACAGAGTGAAAACTGTAGCACAGACAGAAAGGTTCTGCAGAACCTCCTGGAAGGCCTGGATGCATGTTACTGTTTTTCCTGTTGGTGATGTAAAATATTTGTACACATAATTTAAAGGACGATGATCAGTGCAACTGTTTCAGACCTGATGATGATGAAGTCTTTACAAGTAGATATTGTGCTGCAAGATCAGATATTTTTTCAGATATTTTCTGTATCAACACATTTGTGCCTCACTGAAATGAGTTCCTGAAGGAGGTGTCTATTATCGAAGCTGATATCAAAAGGTAAAAGACCAACTCAACCACCACAGCCACACAAGAGACTGTTAACACGGAACAATAAACTGATGTCAAAACAAAATGAGATGACAAGCTAACAAGGGTGTGCTATCAGCTAGCTAACATTAGTTAGCTAAACTGTAACTTAAAGCTTAACATTAGCGTTCATCCATAGATACTTGACACAATCTAATGCAGAGACTCAGGGGGTAAGAAAGTAAAGCGTATTAAACAAGCTAATTGGTTAGCGACTGCTGCTAACATTTACCTACAGTGTTTGTGCAACACATGGGAGCAGAGACCTGAGGACAGAGCTGGTGATGGAGTGGGGGCCGGCAGAGGAGTCTGAAACTGTATTACACATTTTTTCAAGGTGTAAATATGGAGGTTTTATTGTAATATTTACAATTATAGGTAAGACGGACATATAAATGACTGCTGTCTTTACTTATTTGGGGAGGTCCAAGTCCTTCCCCCAATAATTCAAACCCTCTTACAGAGAACCACTTCTGTGCAAGACAATAACTCATTCAGGAATTCCAGTGCTTCGTGGACAGACGGCCCTGGGTTTAAATCCTTGTGTAGCTGTTTGTCAGATATTTGCCACTAATGTATTTACAGCACACGGGTGCCTTTCTTTAGGCATTGATAAAGCGTTGCGCCCTACACTTCCTCTTCCACATAACAGCTCAATTGGTAGTGTTGTCATTAACAGAAAAAGGCCTCAGTTCAAACCCCAGTGTGGCCATTTGTCTGATAATTGCTGCTTCTGTATTTATAGCACTTCCAGCAAACCTAATTTATGTACAGCTGCTCAAGCAAACAGAATGCTAATACAGCTATTACTGTAATTATTATTCTGCCTCTCTGTTTTTTTCTTTCAACTACTTCTATATAGTGTTACCTCAGCTCACCTATGGCAATGGTGCGATATACATTTGAAAAACTGGTCTCAAATTAATTGAGATCAGATAAACTTTACCGCAAGGCCAGAGCAGAATAAACTGTATCTTAAGTAGAAAAACAACCATTGCTCAACTACGTGGAGTAAATCAGTAAAGGTAGAATCTATGAAGCAGAAATTAATAGATGATAATAAACAGACCCTCTGTGGCACTGTCATATAGGTGAGTGCTTCAAAAGCAAAGCTGACACAGGTGGAAAAGTGTCTCTGTGGTGACATGAACGCTGGTGTGATGGTATGGATGGATGGACTGAATGATTTTCTATGATGTATTCAGCGAACAGGTGTAACCAGTCAGTTTTGCTGATGCTGATTCATCTGTGAGGATGAATTAGGTTTGTAACCTTGAAACTGCTGAAGTATTGGGCACATGCTGTGGGATGATGTGTGCGTCTGTGTGTGTGTGTGAAGCATCTTTGATTTCCAGCATTAAATATTAAACAGCATGGTTAATATTTGATGGTATGCCCCGCCTCTCTCTGTGCTTTTTGGATGAGCTTACACATGAAATTCTCTCTCTCTACTTTCACTGTACCTCTTCTCACCTTCTTCTTTTTCAGATTTAATCATTTAATCCCAATTTGCTTCCTCATCTCTTAACTTTCCACATGTCCCTTGTTTTCTCTTTTTTCTGCATATATCAACCCAGACTGAAGTATTTCATATATATAACTACTGGATGGATCGCTGCAGAATTTGTCACAAACTTTCTTGGTTCCCAGAGGATGAATCCAAATGATTTTTGTGTTCCTGTGATTTCAAGGCTCAGTCAAATGTCTCTACAAGTTCTGGATGGATTGCGATGACATTTGGTGGAAAGCCTGGATTTGAACTAGACGCTGCACTCTCCGTCACGAACAAACACACCACGCAACTGATTGCACTGGAAGCTTCTATCTGAGTTTTTCTTGGTTATCACCTTATCTAACCCTGAGCCTCATTAGGATCAAACCCACATCAGAACTCCTACTAACACCCTGAGCTCGTTGTAAAAAGAGCCTTGACCAATATTTGTTAGAGCCTTTGAGTATTGAGTTCAGGTATGGACGATGAGTGATGATTAAGCGCAAGATTTCAAAGCTTAGTGGTCTTCTAATAACCTGAGTTATGAGCAGTTACTCAAACATTTGACTTTAATGTTTAATGACAAACACAACAATTGAACCCTTCACCTGAAAACTCAATTGTCAAATGGTCCTGACCAACTGGCTCAAGGAGTCATTGAAGTGTTGATTCTTAGAACTCTGTGTCTGTCCTTTGGATGTCGAACATCAAAAGTCAACTGTTATGTGAGTATTGAACCCACAACCTCAAAATTTCAAGACAGTCTAGAAGGACAAGAGGTTTTAGGTTCAATCCTGAGCATTTGTGAATTTTGAGTCTGTCCACTTGTAAACCAATGTAGGTCTTCTGTCAGCAGGTGATTATGACCCATAATGACCCACAGGAGCAAAGGGAAAAGTGCGGTGATGTAGTTTATAGAGCAACAAACTCCACATCAGGAAGAGGTTGGGGTGGATGGATGAATATGAAACAGGGGAGCGGTGTTCGGTCAAGGTGACTTGGTGGCATAGTGGGTTTGTGTCTGGCTTGAATCCTGCGCATTGTTAGTACCTGGAGCAGTGGTTGGAGGGAAACCCAAACAGAACCACAATGACTCACACTACAACAAGAGTTTCTGAAAGACAGATACTGCTTCTCTCCCTGCCCCACCCCCCCCCCCACCCCCCCACCCCCCACCCCTTCACCCCTCCAATATCTGACCCAGTTGGAAGTGATGTACAAGGACTTCACAACAATGAAAACCAAGAGAAGAGGGGGAGGAGGAGGTGGAGGTCGGGGTACCACAGTAGAGAACGAGGATGTGTAGGGGTAATCAAAAGACTAATCTTGCAATCTCTTGCTCTAGATTTTGATCTTTAATTCTGGGTCTATTCTTCTTTTTTTAACCAAAAAATAACACCTCCGGCTGGATGCCGTCTGGTCTTGTTGTATCTGTGTTGGTGTTTAGATGAAGATAAAAGCAGAGAGAGAATCTGAGAAGAAACTGGTGTAGAAGTGAGGCTCATATTAATTCTCTCTGCACTGTGAATCTCCTTCTCTCCGTGTGTGCATTATTGTCTTTGCTTATTGCTTTCAGCCTATTTCATCTGTCTCCATATTGAGTTAAATTGGTTTAATATTTTAAAACAAAAAGGCATTATCATGAAGCTCCCTTCACTCTTTTCTCTCAATATCTCTGTAAACGGGGCCACCACAGCAGAAAATAGGACATATAATAAAAAAGAAAAGAAAAGATAAAAAATATCATTAAAGCAGACTGGTATGAGCGACATCCTTCAGTCCTATAACCTTCAACATGCTTTTTGCATGAAAATGTGTAAAAAGTGTAAATGTATCAGCTTCAGAAAAAAAAACATTGACAGCAAGGTTGGACATAAACACAATTCAGTATAAACACATTGCTGCTCATTGTGTAGCAATAAGAGGGACATGAGAATGTGTGAAAGGACAGTAATTGAAATATTATACAGGTAGTCCTGCGAGAGTGGACATTGTTTAAGTGTCCCATCCGGTCTAAAGGTAGATCTCCATGTGTTTGTGATTATAAAGCAGGTCTAGGTTCTATATTAATACTGTGAAAGTATCAAAGCCTCAGTCCACAGAGAAATGCACACAGCCTGTATTCAGAAACTGAGCCTTAAAACCAGCCGTCAGGACTTCTGGAACTTTGTGATGTCACAATGAAGCAGTCACCCCCCTTGGCCTCGCCCCAAACCCCACCCAGGATGTTGTTTGTGTTTACCTAAAATCTGCAATATTTTCATTTGATCACTCAGAAAACAGCCAGCCAATCAGAAGAGAGGCTCAGAACCAGGGTAAACAATGAGATCTGGATACATCACGGAGTCAGTAACATGAGCAGTCACACAGTCAGAAAGATCATTTATGCTGTTCATTTCAACCACTTTATTCTGAGGTGAAAATAAAAGCCAGTATTTAACTACATGGGGAGACTTCATGCATGCACAACATACACACAAGTATGTCATCTGAATGCTCAAGTTCTGACAGAAATGATCAACTCAACAAGCCTGAAGTTGACACAAACTGGAACCTCTAAATACAAATCATTGTGTACTTTAAATCGGATGCACTGAAGATCAGTTTTAAAGTTTCATTAAGCAATTTGATTGTTTTTAGTCTCTAAGTTAAAAATATATACATGAAACATAAAAGTGAATAAATAAAAGAAAGAAATAAAAAATAAAGAAAAAATGATTCAGTACATGATTCAGTAAATTATCAGTAATTTAATGTAAAAACTTGAATGAAATAAATTGTCCATAAGTGCATAAAATAAAACAACATGCAGCTGTGCTGTACATAACTTATTTGTATATGAACTGGACATCACTGCATCTTTGTATGAAATCTCCCTCCACTTCTCCTCTGCTCCGGCAGGTTGGTGTATTTTTTCTCACCAACAGGGGGCGACGTTGTTTCACTGAGCTGAAGCTTTCTTCCACTGGCGTCTGCTGAGTGTTGAGAGTCAGCACGGAGCAGCTGGATGGCGAGCTGTCGAGTCGGCTGCAGCTCAGACTGATGAGGACAACACAACGCCCAGTCCGGTCCAGTTAGACTCAACACACACAGACTGGGTTTAACTGGACTGGACAGGAAGTAGGACATAGTAGAAGTAGACGACTGATGATGGAGGAAGTGGGGATAGAGAAGAGTTAGTGAGAAAGTAAAAGATGCAGGAAAAGAAAGACAAACAACAAAACAAAGAAATTAATGAATGAGGAAATTATTCTTCTTCCCTTCCTTCCCCACCCTCCTCCTCTCATTTACTATTCTCTCCTCTCCTCCTCTTTTATCTCCCTTTTTCCTTTCCCTCCTCCTCCATTCTTCTCCTTCTCTCCTTGTCCCTCCATCCTCTTCCCTCCAGCCCTCCCTCTCTGTATTGGAGACAGTAATGAGTATTGTGACAGATTGCAGCAGGTTATCAGCTTCCTGACGCTGCTTACAGGGGACGGCTCGCCGCGCTCCCTCCGTCGTGACGGAGGAATGGAGAGAAAGAAAGCTTTGCATTTTTACTTAAAACTTTCTCTTTTGTCCTCCTCTTTCAGTCCCTCCACGCCTTCTCTTCTTCCCATCATTTTTCTTCTTCTCCCTCTCTCCCTCCCCCTTTTCTGCCTCCTCCTCTATCTGATCTGTCCATCCATCTTTTCTCTTTTCCTCAGTCTGTCATCAAAATCCCATGTTTCTTCTTTCCCTCTTCTTTCTTTCTTTCCTCCTAACCTCATTTTAAAATAATTTCTCACCTTTTTAAAGGATGAAAAAATCTCTGAGTCTTCACCCCCTCCTTCTTTCTCTCCTCATCCCTCCATCACGCACTGATTTAGTAACAGTTGCTGTCCCAGAGGGAAACCATACGGATGTCATCCTGGTCGCCCACAGTTAAATAAAGCACAGAAACCAGGCTTTCTCCTGCTGTATCCACACTCCCATAACAGATGACAAGAAATATATGAGGGAGGGATGAGGAGTTCGGAAAACAAAATAGATTCTTTCGGTAAAGGACTGACATTAAAAGTAGTTTATTGGCCAATTATGTATTAAAATTAGGTGGAAGAAAGGGGCCAGCGATTGGCACGCCCAGGCCCTCGACCAGGCCTGCCACCCGGCTTCCACTGCCCCCTTACCTGACATTTATCCCTGGTGGGCTCACAGGGAAGTGGCTCCATCTAACAGGCCTGGTCACCAGACACTCGTGGCTGATCTCCCCTCCCAGGGCTGGCTCCAGGAGGGTGTCCTGGTTTCCATGAGGTGACGCAGTTCCAAAGATGGCCAATTATCGGGTGGTTTCTGAATCATCTGGGGGGAGCTGCTAGAACCGCTGCTCCTTCATATCAAAAAAGGAGCTAGTTGAGTTGATTCTGGCATCTGTTTTAGATGCCTTCAGGCACCTCCTATTGGAGGTCTTCCAGGCACGTCCGTCCATGGAGGAGGCCTCAGGGTAGACAGAGATATTATATATCACATCTGGCCTGGGAACGCATCACAGTCCCCAGGAAGAGCTGGGAAACCTGCTGCCACTGCATCCCAGCCTCAGATAAGTGGAAGAAAATGGATGGATGGAAGGAGAAAGAATGAATGAGGGTTGAGGAAGATGGGTTGAACCAGGGGTCAAAAGGTCAGTGGATGGGCGAAGCAAAGGCTGAGAGGTTTGGTTTTGTTGAACCCAGGAAGTGTGACACAGGTTCTTGTGGTGAGAGAGGCTGAGGAGACAGAGAGAAGACAGCTGGAAGATAGATTGAGATAACTTTGATTGTGATTTGGCACTTTATAATAAAAACTGACTGGGCTTGACTGATGTATGGACTTTGTTCCTGGACCTTTGTTAAAATACCTTTATTAACTCAACTTTGCACGTAACACTCTGTAAATATGGAAGTGCATTTTACTTAATGTACTTTTAATGCTTTTATGTATGTGTTATCCTTTAATCCCACAGTGTCTCATTCATTTCAAATTAGAGAATCTGTTTTCGCTGCATGATTTTTGTTGCAGATGTATCATGATGTGATGCATGTAGATTTATTCTACTGATGCAATGATAATGTCTGAATCAACCAACTTCAGTCTTAATCAAACCAATTTTGTTCCCTGGTTTTGTCTTTTTCTTTGAGGTTTCTCTGCAGTGATGGTTAAAGCTGCACTGAAAATGTCTGTAGTAAAAATACTTAAAAATTGCCCCTTACATGTTTGTAATTTAAGAAACACAAACAAATCACTGTTTTAGAAATGACTCATGACTGCTTCCTGATCTGCCACTTCCAGTGCTCTGGTTTTTTTTACATCAAGATCCATACGCTGACACAAACTAGACCACGGACCCCCACCTGATAAGATTTTCGCTTTTAGATGTTTTATTCTAAAAAAAGTTTGAAACTCATGACCAAAGCAGTCATACATTCTGTTATTGTGTTACTTGTGGAATTAATTATAGTAAAAATAAATAATTCCTCTTTTTGCTGGGGACCCCCAGGAACCCCCTCAATAAACACGTTTACAGCTTGGTACAAAAATTTGTTTTGGTCTCTAGAGCAAATTTCCTCCTTCATGACAGCTGTATTCTATTTTCGTATAACTCACCTGTTTTATTAAGGCTTAAAGTTATATATAATTGAGGGTTTGACCACTTAGAATGACAGGTGATTAAGCCTATGCTTGCCACAAACTGGGGCCCCACTTCTTTGATTATTTTTAGATTAGCTGTGAGCTGGGCGGAGTCAGGCACTGCCAAGATGGCGATGGTGGAGCAGCTCGCTCTGAGCTTCAAAACGGCTCTTCAGAAACCTGTGGGAGACGTCAAAGTGTTTTGTAGAAACACTATCGATTCACATGTTCACCTTGAGATTCTTCCTAAATTTTTACTGCACTATAACAACATCATGCTACATGCTACATGCTAATCCTGCCTTAATCTGAACAGTTTGTTGCTCTTATTGAGGACAGTCTTTTTTAAAAACCTGTTCAAAATCCAACATGAAGAGAAATAAAGATGTGTTCACTTTGTGACATAATGCCTGAGCTGTAGCAGCACATATTGGATATTAAGTTGTTACATAATGAACAAAATAATCAGTGAAGATATTTTAAAGTTTCTTTGGCACCTTCTTCCTTCATTTTTAGCCCAACAATCCCAATTGTGCATCATGACAGGAATTTTAAACCTCTGGTTTTTCTGCGATAAATTTAGCAAGTGCAGTGAAATTCATGATGGATGCAAAGACGAGAAAGAAGAGCAGCACGACAATGAGTGAAGCTGGAGTGACAGAACGTCCAGGGAGGAACAGGTAACCGTGAGCTGCCTACACTCTGTGACTGACAGGTGATCTCTGGTAAATGTAGTGCAAGAAAAACCATATCAGAACAGTAATGAGCAGTTAACAGCGCATGTGGAAATGAAGAAAATACACCCCAGCCCCTCAGAAAAAAAGAAGAAGAATCCTGAGGATTACCACTTTAAAGTTTCCAGTGCAGGATCCAGATTTAGTCTCTCTGTGGAGCCGGGCTCATTAAAACATGGCAGCACTGCTGTCATATGAGGAAATACCTGATATAAACCTGAGCCTGTGACCCACTTTATAAGTGTTACCTGTGGACATGTGGGAAGCGCACACACACACACACACACACACACACACACACACACACACACACACACACACTCTCTCTCTCTCTCTCTATCTCTCTCTCACTGTCAGTTACATATTCTTCTTACATCAACACAAACACTCAAAAACAATACAGACCATACAACACACTTTCCCTTTCACATGCTGCACACACACACACACACACACATACACACACACACACACACAGACTCACGACCACTAAACACACACATCTTCACACTTATTTTCACGCTCTCCCTCTTTTAGTTGCACGCTCTCTATCAATCACACATGTACACATACAAGCACAGATCGACGCATGGAGAGAGAAAGAGAGAGCGAGAGGGAGGGGGTGTAAGCGTGAGCAATCAGGGGACAGCGAGGACAAAGAAAAAAACATGATGAAAAAGTTTAACGATTATTTGATTGGTGCCTTTCTTTCATCAGAAACTCACCTGTTTGTGTTAATTACAGTTGTTAAAAACCAGTCATTGAAAATACTCATTTTTGAGTGCATTAAAGAAGTAATTACTTCAAATGGATGTTGACAACACTGGGCTGTTCATTAAGCTTGTCAAATAAATGATCCATAAAAATTAAAAATGACACCACTTACTGCCGCTGTTCCCTCGACTCTGCTTCCATCAGAGAATCTTCCAGTTACACTGAAATGAATGGATTTAATTAGGTCAGTGAAAACACAAAGAGAACGATGTTTAAAAAACTCGTTCCTCCTGCAGAATTTCAAAATAACTTTGTTGAAAATATTAAAAAAATATTTTTTTAATCATAACATGTTTTAATTAGATTTATAATAATTATATATAAAACTGTGTTTTAGAGTCAAAGTGCTAATTAGCATGTAGACTTCTTGGTGAGAGAAGATAATGATTTTGTAACAAACTTTAATGTCTGTGAATCATATTTGACCAAATAATTATCAGTTTGAAACATAAAGGTGTAAAGAGTCAGTCTGGTTCAGGTTCTGGGTTGGTTCTCAGTTCCTCAGAACCAAGTGGACCCATGAGGACCTCAACTGCCCAGCAGGACAAGTTACACATGCAGAGGAGCTAAATAACGACCCAGAGCTGCTCTCGTATTACACGCTGAACAAAAATATAAATGCAACACTTTTATTTTTACTTCCATTTTTAGAGGTTGAAATAAAAAATCTAAAGTTTTTTTTCTACACACAGAGTTTATTAGTTTAGTTCTCTTTAATTTTGTTCCTCCTTTTCCCCCTTTACCAAGATCATCATCCACCTGACAGGTGGGACAGATCCAGAAGCTGATTACACATAATGAATACTGCACAGGTGTGAACTGGGCTGGTCACAATATGAGGCCACTGTAAAATGTGCAGTTTTATTTTGTAGAAAGATATTTAACAGGCACTGAACTTTGGATTTCTCATGATATGGCTGCAGAGGTGCATGTTTTTGGGGGGAGAGTTGTGGATGAGAACCCTCACCCTAGACATCCACAGTCCATATAAATAATAAATGTTTTTTTGCTTTTTGTTTTTCAAAATAAAACCAGTAAAAGAGAAATGATCACTGACACAGATTTAAACATGTATGAATGTTGAAGAGGAATAAACCCTCTGTGTGTGTGTGTGTGTGTGTGTGTGTGTGTGTGTGTGTGTGTGTGTTGAAAAAAATGTTAGTTCTTTTATTTCAACCAATGAAAAACTGAACTTAAAGCAAAAGTGTTCCATTTATATTTTTGTTCAATATAAAATGTATTACAGCCATTAGCTGAGGTAAGAGGTGATGAGTCTCAGGCATCAGGTTTAAACTGGACCCAAATCCACGGGAAGCAAGGAGAATCTCTGACAAAGACAGAGAAATGAAGTCAAAGATTTACAAGTTGTTTGAACATGTTGGAAGTTGAAGGAAGCTTCACTGCAGTGCTGCAGTAACTGCTCAGTCACAGAGTCAAACTGGTTTTACCTGAAAAAAACATCTTTAAGGCAGAACAGCTGCAGGACTGAATTTCAGCATCTTTTAAAGTTATAATCTGTAACTTTTCCACATTAAATGTCTAAAAATAGCTAGACCTCTGATGAGTTATGTTCTCACAGTATCACAAATGTTTCCAAACCAGAGAAATCGGTGATTTTAATATTGTTAACGCTCCGTTTCATTGGTCGCCTGTTGGTGACGTCATATCCTCTGCTCATGTGTCAGTGTTGTGTTCTCAAATTGACTTTGATCCCGTTTTAAGTCACATTTTTTCCAGAGAGACTCCTAGAGGTAGAAGAATATCCTGAGAGTTTAATGATGGCATCGTGGACTCGTGTGTGTGCATGTGTGTCTGGTCGGCTGTAAATGTACCTACGGCAGATTGAAACTGTCGACACCCATATACAACCTCTCTCTCTCTCTCTCTCTCTCTCTCTCTCTCTCTCTCTCATTCACAGGATGCACAGCCACAGGGCACAACAGGGAGTCTGGTCTGACTAAGCTGTCATAAATTCATCTGACTGAACGATTGGCTGTCACACAGGGCTGTGATCAGCTCCGGTGGGGAAAGTCAGAGTTGATCACATCTGCTCAGCAAATTGATTATGTAGGAAAGTAGGTATGACCCCTGTCAAATGGACTGGTGCAGCACTAAACACAGGCCATGCAGTTTACATACAGTACACACACTTTCATATAAAACCAGAACAGGCCCCAGAACAGCCAGCACCACAGCACTGAAGCATCTGGGTGTTGACATAAATACCAATTGATCAGAAAAGGCTGAATCAATCACTGTCTAATCACTTTAACATTTAACAAGGCTGGGTCAAGCACACACACACACACACACACACACACACACACACACACACACACACACACACACACATAAAAAGGTCAAGTGGGCATGGTTGACTGACAGGTTACTGCCCAGGCCACAACAATGTTAATGTATTACATGCCAGTGATGTGTGTATGTGTATGTATGTGTGTGTGTGTGTGTGTCTTTCTATCCATCAGTCTGAATTATGATTACTTGGTGCATGTGGAGCAGGCAAAATGGAGATGTGTGTTTTGTCAGTCTAGCTCTGTGGATCATGGACAGCTGTGGAGGGCTGGACATTAAAATGTATGTATATGTGTGTGCGTGTGTGTGTGTGCGTGTGTGTGTGTGTGTGTGTGTGTGTGTGTGTGTGTGTGTGTGTGTGTGTGTGTGTGTTCGTGCATGTCTTTCTGTGGTTGCAAGGACATTTGGTTTTAAGGTTCAGGTGGGTCTAGGTTACGGTTGAGGTAGGGAGATAGATACTGAAATACATTATGTCAGCCAATGTCCTCGCAACTAAACTGTGTGTTTGTAATTACTGATGTGTGTGTCTGTGTGTGTGTGTGTGTGTGTGTGTGTGTGTGTGTGTGTGTGTGTGTGAGAGAGAGGATGTAATAACTAATGCACGCAGGTTAGATGGGTGCAGAGCATGAACGATTATGGAGTCATTCCTCAGCTCAAGGTTGGCAGAGTGGACACACACACACAAACACACACACACAAACACAGACATACATATAAACACACCAGAGAGGGATAAATGATTGCTCGCTGTGATTGTCCTGTTCCACCCCAAAGTCCTCATCACATCCTCCACCTGGAAACCTGTCACCAATACATGTTTGTGTTCCTGACTTGTGAGGACCATCACTAACACAGCTCAAATTGGTGCCTCCATATTTTTATACTTGTTAAAAAAAGCATCAAAATTTGTCGATGCTTCGACCTCCATGTTACATTTTATAAACTTCGACTTCCTTCAGCAAGTTTGAAAGACATGAAGATGAGACTGAATCATAGACGTGAGTCTCTTTCATTTACACTTCACATTGACTAATGTGAGAGACTGTGAGACACTTTTATCCGAAGCGACTCAGAGAGACAGGCCGAGATCCACGCAGAGGCAGTGGGGTCATCTGGGGTGAATCACAGGTATAGTTGGGTGTCATCTGCATAGCAGCGACATAAGAGGTGAGCAGATACTTGGACATGAGAAGGTGATGTATATATCTTTTTAGAGAAGAAACAAAAACACTAGGCCTTAAAAATTACCTCTGCAATATCCTGGTTGTTTTAATGATTGACATGTGCAGCCAAAACGCTGCTTCTGCATCACACACCAACACTTCACTGTTCACATGACTGCCTGATCGGAACGCTCCCCAACAGCATGTTTTATGAGGGGCCGTTCAGATGTCACCTGGAGCAACTCTGTGCTGCTTTCATCCTTTATCCAAGGTGCCTCGGGGGTTGCACCACTGTTGTACCTGCTATTACTAAGCAACCAAAACCTGATATTATGAACTCCTTGGGCAAAAAGGTTGAAGCGGAGGACAAATGAACCATTTTACCAGTGAAAAGGAATTAATTTACAACTTCTACCTACTGACATGACAGAGTGACAGCACTGGAATAACAGCACCCACTTCCTGTTTAGTACCATAAAGCAAATCAGTACAAAATAATCTAAAGATTCACAGTGTGAAAATGTGCATATGTCAATAGACTCACACAAACAGAAAACTGTACTCCCCAAAGTTTTATTCAATATACTGTTTCCTTTATGCTGATGTTGTTGTGAAACAATAGGTTGTTTTAGGACAGTGAGCCCTATGGAGTAAATAATGTCATGTACTTGAATGTGCACATACAAACATCCATAAACACACACACACACACACACACACACACACACACCACACACACATAAACACACACACATATTCAGCAGTAAAGTTAGGAAAGGTCGTCACATTCCTCTGAGGACTGTGATTAAGTCCATGTTTATCCTGTTTGCAGCAGAGCATGGAGGACAAGGGAGCAATAGCTCAACCTCTAGCACTCATTAGCAAGGTTGTTGGTTTGTGTGTATGTGTGTGTGTCAGCGGTCACAGCATCATCAGTTAGGAGATGTAACCTCCTGAACTTCACTGTGTGTTATGCTTGTTAACTGAAGCTCGTGCCACTGTTGGACTCAATGTCAGATTTTCACCTGATTGATGCATAAAAAAAAAAAAAAAAAATTCTTGACTTGTTTTTGTTCATTTTATTTGATGCATAAAGCTACAATACAGAGGCTCTGTAAATTTAGCTAGCACTAGCCAGGAGCAGCAGTCACAGATTCCACTTACCCTCCTTACTGTAGCAAAGTGCCTGTCGTTTTTTTTTTCCTTTTTTTTTTTCTTAAAATCTGTCACGTAAGAGCAGCCTGTGGACGGTGCACGAGGTGCAGAGCAACGCGCAGACAGGTGCATGCAACACTGTACAGCATCAACAACTACTGCGCTGCCTACCAACATAGCATTTGTCAGCTGCAGGTGCTGTGGAGTTTAGTCCATGGAAACCTGCTGTGTCCTGGTGTTTCTATTCTTTTGTGCCATTTGTAGAAGTTCGGCTGAATAACAGAAACACCTCTGTATGATGCAGTACAGCTCAGCAGCTCCACACACTACATCCTCCACAACGATCACACAGTTTAATCAACAGCTCAAACAATTCATAATATTAAAAATGCAGGACTGTTGTATCAGACTGCATTAGTTTTAGCTTTTAGCTAGCATATATGGCATATATGGGCTCCACAATGAAATACCAATGCATATAAAGCTGGTAGCCTGAAGATATTCTTTAATTTAATAGTTTTATCATATGATATTGTTATCACCATATTTTTTTACTCCTCCTCTTCCTGCCTTTAAAAATGAAACGCAGTGACTAGAACATTTTAACTGACGTAATTTGCATTTGTATCTGTACATTTTCACACAAGTAATTTTACTTGTACTTGAGTATAGTTTCTTTTAAGTACCAGTACTTGTACTTGAGTCCAACTTTCCAGTACTCTTTCCAGCCCTGGTGCCACCATCAGTCCCTCTCTGTTAGGCTCCCCTCAGTCTTTCACCTACATCCTCGCTGTGTTCGCTGTCTCAGTGGATGTCAGGAGAAAAGCTCTGCACTGCTGCCAGGCTGTTCTCTGTTTGGAGCATATTGTAACTAAATAGAGATTAGAAAAAATTACCTACTGAAGCTTTAATTTATTTCTTTAATTACTTATTTTTGCTAATCAAAATTCTGTGGGTTCTTTTTCACCTCTGGCCACGCTTCATATTCACCAAATATCATATATGCTTCTTTGTGTGTGTGTATGTGTGTGTGTGCACGCACCCATAAAATTACTGTTGTCATTTTGCAGCAGACTGCGTATATCAAATCCTGTTCAGTGACCTTAACTGTCACCTGTCTCTCTCTTGCTCTCTCTCTCTCCCTCACACGCACACACACACACACACACACACATACACGCACACACATTATAAATTAATGGGTATATCCAGATTCTTGTTAGTGTAGTGACCCGAGTTATCGATGTACTGTATCATTTGTGTGTGTGTGTGTGTGTGTGTGTGTGTGTGTGTGTGTGTGACTGAGTGAGTGTGAAATATATTAGATGTTTAAATATTCATTGGTCTCACAGCTGGAGGGGAACCGGTCCCTTCTCTCGGCCTGCAGCTGCTACCACTGGGCAACGCCAGTGTCTGTGTGTGTGTTTATAACCAACACAGGTCAGTTGTTTAAGTATTCATGGTAAAATTGTTCTGTGTTCAGCCCCTTTCTCATTCCAATCACTGGTGTGTGTATGTGTGTGTGTGTGTGTGTGTGCGCGCACCTTGGTAGTGTGTTCCTGACAGACTGAATGAAATAGTGAGCTGGAAAGAAAATGCCAAACTTATAAATCTTCAACCCTCTGTTGAAGATGCACAGTCTCAAGAGGCCAGCAGAGGACTCTGTAAACATCTGCTGGAAAACCAGCCCACAGGTCGTCTGTCAGCAGGTTACTATGACCCATAGTTAGGTTCTGTTGCTAGGCGACATCTAGTGGTCGTAGTAATGATGACAGGAGCAAAGGGAAAAGTGCGGTGACGTAGTTTATAGAGCGACAAAGTCCACGTCAGGAAGCGGGTTGGGGTGAGACGCGGACGGTGTATCTGTGTGAGCTACATGTGGTGATACTGTGTGTCCTCTCTGGCAAACTCGTCTGTAGGTGTAAAAGGAGTCAATCTCCTTTTTTAGCAGGTTTACCGGCGCTGAAAAAAACCTGCCTATCCTTATGGTCTTTGTTGAAGAGCTAGTAAATCAACATGACTTTGTTCTAGTGACAAGTGTTTATTAGTAATTAATAAAGGAACATTGTGCCACGGCACGTCTCTTTGTATGTGTTTTCAAAGGTTTTAGGTCTTTTTACATGACTCTAAATAAAAATAAAATATAAAATGAGACCTGCATTATTTTTTCTGCAGCGACAGTGTAAACACAGCCTCCACACTCTACTGTCAGATGTCTATCTCCCTCTACCCAGACTGATCAAAGAATTAAACACACGTTCAATATTTATAACAATGTAGGAAAACAAACTACAGACAGGAATGCTGGGAAAACCAAATGATATAAAAGAGAGAGAGTAAAGGTGTGTGACTGTAGAGGAGCAAGGGGCGAAGAAGATCTTTACTGTTTGTTAGGAGACAAAAAACATACAAGGACATTAACTGAGGACTGAAGAGGAAGAGCAGAGGACAGAGGTGTGAAGACTGAAAGTGAGATTCTCTGAACGTCCCACAAAGTAGCGCGTCTGAACGCACCACAAATCTGATATGTTCAGGACAAAACTAAACAGATGCAAGCATGGTTTGTGAGCCCCCCCCCCCCCCCCCCCCCCAATATTTGGTCCAGACTGTATTGAAATATTACATATTGGATATTGGATATGACCCGAGGCCAGTGCTCAGACAGGTAGTTTTGTTGTTTACAGACTGAAAGAGGAGGATGAAGACATTCAGACTTGTTGCTCTTGTTTTGGTTTTTCACCGTGGGCAAAGACATTTACTACACTGACAAGTGTGTGTTGATGATGTGTGTGTGTGTCTTTGACACACGTAAACAGCTATTTCACATTTAAATGATTTAATATGGGTCTGTGCAGTTTGGGATGAAAAAAGAAACAAACACATTCATCTGTGCAGCTGACACACACACACTCACTCACACACACACACACACACACACACACACACACACACACAAACTCACAAATACCACTACACTTTGCAGGAAAAGATATGGACACACACATGCAACAGTCTTGCTTGCAGACGTGTACACAGACATGCATGTTACACACAAACTAACACACAAACACACACACTATAAAGGCTCCATGGGGGCTGACAGGTAGCCCCTGCCAGAGAGTTCACAACTAGTTCAGGTGTGTATCAGAGTAATTACACACACACACACACACACACACGGTTGCATCTGGTAGATTAGATGTACCACTGGGCCCAAAAGTGTTTCTTTTTTTTTCTTTCTTCCCTCCACACACACATGTGCACACACACGCACAAACACACACACACACAAACACACACACACACACACACACACACACACATACACACACAAACACAGACAAACATGATTCAGGTGAAGCATCAGTGTAATTACCTCAAGCTCAGCTGGGTGTCACACACAAACAAAATGCACAGACACACACACACACACACACAGAGTTCTGGTGAAGTTAGTTATTATATCTTTGCTCACTCTCACTCACACACACAACACACTTATTCAGTTCAAATATGGGCGTAATTACTCCTAGCTTTGCTCTCATTGGCCACAGGTGTTGCCTCCAAATGAGTGTAAATGAAAGCCATTAATCGTTGCTGGAGGCTAAGCTGAGAGAGAGTGATTAGCAACAACACAGTGGGCACTCTGCAGCAGAGGAATGACTGCAGGTAGGAGATGAATGGGTGGATGAAAGATGGATGGATGGATGGAGCGAGGGATGGAGCGAGGGAGGAGAGGCTGTGTGCATAAACTCTGACTTACTCCAGCAACTGGACTGATAGAAACTGATGCAGATTGGCAGATGCATTGAGGGATGGACTGTAGGGATGATGTCTATACAGATGGATGGATGTCTTCCTCTCTGTTGCAGCAAGTATTGATGAAGGAAAATTAAACCTTCACACGGCTGCAGAGACTTTTACAACAAACATGATCAGTAACAGCTCATGGGGACATTTAACCCTTTCATGCATTAGTTATAAAAACCCAAGTCAAGATTTTCCTTTCTGTGTGTTTTTATACTTCATAAGAAATGAAGAAAACATTTGCATTTTTCTTTAGTTTACATGTATTTTCATTAAGTTTTTGACATGTGCACGCATGTGCACTCATGTGTTTAACTGTTCAATGTTAATTACTATGTAATAACAGTGTAATAAATAGAACAGTAATGTAGTAATGTAGTAGTAATGTAGAATATTGTGTAAAATAATGTCCAAAGCTGCAATCATTAGTCCATTAATCAATCAGCTGGTCACAAAATGATTCAGCAACAATCTGATAATCCATTAATCATCTAAGTCTATTTTCAAGCACAAACAGCTACATTTTGCAGGTTGCAGCGTCTCAGCTGTGAGGACTCCATCCTGTCTTTGTTGTATCTGATAATAAACTGAATCTCTTTGGGTTTTGGTTCTGGTCGAATGAAAAAAGCCAATTTTACAATGTTACATTTTCCTGAGGGAATTTCAGAACACACAAAAAGATGATCAAACACAATAGACTTAATTAGCACAAAATATTGTTGTTTTTTTGACACATAATGTATATATATTTATATACTGAGAAAATGTTAGACAACATTTTAACATATTAGTAAAGTTTTAGTGCATCATGATTTGTACGCTAAATTATAACCAGCAATTCATGGTGTTTACTGTCGTTGACATGACCGATTGTAATTTTCTGCTTGTGCAAAATCAATATTTGACAAATCTAACAATAATATTGTTCCTTGGATAATACTTGTTATCAACATGTTTTTCATGCAGTCCATTTTTACCTGCAACAGTCTTCTTCTACAGAGGGACTGGACAGATATTCCTGAGGTACTTGGCATTAATTACGTTTTGTCGGCCGTCTTGGATGTTGGCGTTTTCTGTTGTACTTTGTTGCAGCTAGGTGGCAGCCTGTGAGGTTTTCATGGACAGTCCACTATAGTGACTGATATGCAACTTCACCATCCAAACCCAAGCATGAAATTGGCTTTTGTGAAAGGGTTAAAAACCTCTAGCTCTTGATTGCCGCATTTGGTTTAAAAACTTGCACTCCTTCTCAGAGTCATGACTCAGTCAATCAGCTGATCTTGTGTTATATTTCTACATGATTCAGAATGACTTACACTTCCCGAGGATGCCATTATCTCTGATATCCATAAAGTCCATAAATCCCCTTAGAAATCATAGAAAAAAAGGTGCTACATATAATTTCGGAACTTCCCCTTAAGTCCTCATGTTTTTAGGTCTTCTTCAGTATCAGAGTGATCCACTCGGCTGCACTGCAAACAGGAACTGCTAATAGCTAATTCTACATACTTTTTAATGGTGCCAATTTGTCCAAGTCTAAACCAATGTAGACAAAAATAATGGGCTCAGCACAGTTGTCTCAATGTAGTCTGAGAGGGGCCCCTGAGGTTTCCTGCTTTTCTCTATTGCCTTTTCTTTGGCTGCCAGCATCACTGAACTGGCCACGATACAACACACCCACAGCAGATATTACACTGTAGCAGCCAACAACTGCCAACACCACTGAAAAGCAGTTTCTGAGTTCAAAATGAGTTCATAGACTAACAGTGCATAATATATCCCATGCATTGTCAAGTTAATATTGCAGAATTGAACAGATGAAACATATTCTAGTTTATACAGACCAGATATACTAATGGATAAATAAGTGGGGAGATGGATGCATGAGCCCTCTAATGTGAGGGGGGAAATTTGCTTAAGCACAAGGCATGACCAGACTGCAGGAACCATGGGCACATGAAAGAGGGGTGGATGGATGAATTGCAAGAGAACGATTAGAAACAACATGAAGTAATGAGTGACAGACAAATGATGAGCAGAGATAGAGGGAAGGAAGAAGGAAGCATGGATAAAGATCGAGGGAAACATTACTGAAATGGAGGTAAAGATAAATGAAGGTAAAGACAGATTAGGGCAAAGATGCAGGGGCTTCATTAGAGAGAGAAATGGCTGGTAACATAATGTGTAGATAGATGGATGAACTGATGATTTTCTGGGCATACAGGTGCAAATTGGTTCAATGAATGAACTGATGACGGACCCCTGACTTTCATTTGTGTAGAAGAAGATGATGCTATACTGTAAATTTACTGTTTTCTTCAGTCAGCCCACAAACAGATTAAGATGCTCAAATCACACCAGTGCAGTGATGTAGGTTAAAGTAAATTGGCCTCACACTTCAACAGTCATTGTTTTCAGGTGGCCACTGAGAATTCCTGATTCTGATTGGCTGGCAAACGTCCATTCATTTATTGTAAAGGACAGTTTAACAGGACATGTCTCACACAACTTTTCCAAATTAAAGCAGCAACTGAAGAGAGGAAGACTGTGACTATCTGACGAGAGGAAAGAGAATGATCCTTTCAGAGAGAGAGTGCTCGATGTTTTTGTGGATTTCAACTGTAAAGATAATTACAAATTTTGGTTCCTGTATTTTAGTTCAGTCAAACTGTCCTCCCATGAATTCTAGAAACAGCGGCGTGACAAGGCCTTCCCATTTCAAAGGCCCCTTAAAATACAGCCTTCTTCTCCTGATCAACCTATCCTGAGATTCATTATGTGCCGGCGATGAAAGCAAACAATGCCGAAGGAGAGCCAGAACCCAAGGGTCTTAAAAAGGGCCCTAGAAAAGTTTTTGTCAAAAAAAGTTACATGTTGTCAAGGTTGCTAGGCAACAGGAGCTGTACTTCGCGATGCATTGGTAAAGGCGGACACAGCTGGTGATGCAAAGCGAAAATCCTTCCTTGTCAGACTGTCTCATTTCAGTTTGTCCTTCAGAGGATGTGGCACCTGGACACAGTTATTGTGCTAACCTGCGTGTCAAGCAAGATGATTGGCTGATCCAACTCCCTGTTGGAAGGTGGGTTTTTCAAAGCCTGCCCAGACAAAAACATAAGTTTAGAGGCAACTTATATCTTTCACAGTGCATTTTGGTAAGAAACACTCAAACTAAAGCTAAAGATGTAGCATAACAAACCTGTGAAAACCTCCATCCGTTTAAAAACTGTTCACTTTTGCATTATGGATAAGTTATGGAGGAATTTGACAATAGAGGTTGGCATTTTGAATCAGCTTTGGCTCTGATTTGACCTTCCAACTGACCTCTTCTCCAAAGCAACGACAGCGGAGGTTCATGGGTATTGTAGTATTTGCAGAGGTATCTTTTACACTAAACTGACAAATAAATAACACTACTTCTCAGCAACATGTTGAAATAATTTAAGTGACCGAACAGTGAAATGAGGGTTTGATGGAATGTGGTCAGAGGATTGTATCATTTTACTGGACTGTACTTCCACTGACTCCGTCATGTTCCCTGAATGCACAAAGAAAACTAATCTACTTTCAGTGGATGGCTCCTGCATCTTCAAAGCGTGACATCTGTAGGACGTGGTGACATTTCACCTGACATTAGAAGACAGTCAGTAGGACACTGGCAGCGCTCACTGTGCCTCCTGCTGTGTCAGTATCACACGTCCACTCCGCTTAACTACCTACTCCATCACTGAGCAACCATCACCAAGGTGACACTGTGAAGCTGTCACTGCCATACTCTTGGAGACTGTCACTATGGCAACATGCTGCTGTGCACGCTATGCCAACAAGGCGAGGCACCGGGAAAGGATGAGTGGAGGTTATAAGCTTAAGATCGACAGGAAGTTTTGTTTTTTCAGTCAGATTTTTAAAAAAAATCGAAAAAAATCTATCAAATATTTGAGGTTAAGTAATAAAACACAGTCAGACATTAAATATTTACTTTAGATTTTCTCGTGGAGGCAGGATGGCTCCCTGTCTGGCGTCAGGCCCAAAGTTGATGAGTCTCACAGAGGCTTTAACTCCCTGTGTCAACAACACATCTCTACAAGGCTTAAATCTCTCCGTCACCTCTGTGTATATATGTGTTGAAGAAAGAGCGACTGATGGAGAGACATATTTATGTGTCAGTAAATAATAACAGAGCAGAACAGCCTGAATACTGTACAACTGAAGCTACACAAGTGCATCAGTGTCATGGCTGTGCTGCTGACCTTACTAAGTAGTTTAAACTGGTTTCAGTAAGACGATCAAATTTTAATGCATTTAGTCAAAAATAAGTTCCAAGTTTACCTTAAGAACACTCAAGGTGTTACAGACATATTGCTTTCACAAGGCCGAAACCATGTTTTATGAGGTAACCATGATCTTGACCTTTGACCTTTGACCACCAAAGTCTAATCAGTTCATCTTGGAGTCCAAATGCATTTGTGACATGTGCATCAAACTGTTAAAATGGACCCCTCTGTCTTTACAGCCACTTTAGATTTAGAGCTAAAAGCAGGCCTACGAAGGCCTAAAAACATAACTTAACACACAAGTTGAGGCATCTTAAGATAATGTACACGTTTTTAATTAGACAGCAACAGTAGGGAGATGACTGGAAATGAGGGATAGAGAACATTTCTGTTCATGGTCAGTGTCTTAACCTCAAATAAATATTCATCCTTTCAGAAGTTTATTGCCTTAAAAACAAAAAATAGATCTGATCTTGAAAAAAAACACAAATGAATTACAACTTAATCTTAAAATCAGCCACATTCCACAGTCCTACTCCTCAAATGAGGATTTTATATCCAGCAGCAGACCATCAAAATCAATTTGACCATGAATTGGGAGGGACAGCCTGTGAGCAGGGGGAACAGTGAGAGGAGAGAATCAACAAACATCTCTCACCCTCACTTGTCTGTAGTGATTTTTAAATATAAAGCCACACACATTTCCATAGTAATAAATCCATTTTCAGTCCCTGCAGTTTTCACAATAAGGTTTTTATCCTTTGTCTTTGTTGTTTTAACCATTGTGCAACATGAAAAGTTGACATAAAAACTGTGCCTGTGATCTGTCGAGCCTACCTGTATTTACCTACCTGACTGCCTGACTTCCTCTCCAACAATGACTACATCGACACTTCAGTGAGGAGGGAGGCATATCTGGAGCACCTGAGCCACCATCATCAGAGAATCCCAGGAGAACAAAGGAGACCTGACAATGTTCTGGACTGACCTGGCCAACACCTACATCCATCCTGCACAAGCAGGTCCAGACAGCCATGAAATATCACATGATATCAAATATCATGTACCAGAATAAATGGAGGATCTCATACTGGATTATTACAACCAGTTCAGCATGACAGTATCACCAGGGTCAGTAACATCGGAGACTGGAGGTTGGGATCATCACAGGCTGTACCACCTCTACGATCCTTCTCACCTTGGCGATGGACATGATTGCCAAGTCTGAGGAACCAGAGAGCTGGGCCACTGGCCCTCGGAAGTCAGGGAGGGGCCAACCATGGATGACCTGACTGTCACCAGGAAGTCAGTTCCAGGAAGCAGGTGGACCCTGCAGAGGCTGGAGAAACTGATTGGATGGGCAAGGATGAGACTCAAGGTTCAAGGATGAGTTCAGAAACATCGAAGAGATGTATTTCATCACTGTCAGTCCCTGTGGCCAACGCTGATGTTTGCACTCCTCACTATTTGAGGCTTGCAGTGTCGGTGAGAGAATTTAAGCTTAATCAGACCCTGGATGGTGATGAAAAAATGTACTGCGTGCCTGCCCTCAGGCTACATTATGCATCAATCACCACCCTGCCAGCACACCAGTCGGCAGTCTGTCGACAGCTACACTTTGGAGGAAAGATGGACTTGACACAAGGATAAAAAGTTTTGTGGGGTTTTTATTTGCACCTCTTCTTTTGCTGGTGGGTAAATAGGCCAAGAAATACAGTGTGTGATATTTCTCCTGTCACTATGACTTGTGGTTGATAAGCATGCAGGCAAAGCAGGAGGCACCCCGCTGTAATCCTCCAGTGGGACTGGAGGAAAACAAAGTAGAGCAGGCGGGGCTCACGCTGTGTCGGTGATGAGTGGTAATCATGAGAGGATGGCGAGTTATTTCATTAGGGCAGAGCCAGTCAGGAGTGAAAACACTTCTGCAGCATGCAAGCACACAAACGCACCAGATAGTGACACCATGTAACTGCTGATGACACATTCACAAGAACATCTTTTTAGGGGATGTTAACACTTCTGAGTACACGCAAACACGTGTCACAAGCTGCCATATCTCAAGAGGATGGACGTTCAAGAGTAAAAGCAAGTTAAGCTTTTTGGAGTCTTGATCATCAGTAAAGGTCAATGTCTCAGTGATTAGATTCATACATAGTGTAGCTCCCAGTGGGCATGGTTTTGTTTTGTTGTTTTTTTAAGGGCAAAAGAAATGTGGACATCTGGACCTCAAGCTTAAAACTGGGCTTAATTTGGTAGAAAAGTCAACCAGTGAACCATCACAAGAGCCACACATTACCAGACCAGAGGCACACCCGTCAGGAGAGGCAACGCCGGCGTGAGGCATCGAATAAAGCTAAATATACTGTAGGATACAAAGTGAACATGCTGTGCTGTATTTTCCTTAGACAAACTCTTTAGATGTAAATCTCACTCAAAATACCTGAGGGTTGGTGAATTTTGGATCTTTCTGTCCTTTCCAGATGTTATTTTCAGATGTTCAGTTTAAAAAAGGCAGAGAATTCATGCAAATGAAATCACAAAGAAAGAAGAGTCAGCATGCAAATGCTTCAAAATGGCCTGCCATATTGATAAACACCTCAAAAGGCTGTGAAAAGAGCTTATCAACACCTTGGTTGGCAGCACCCAGACCACAGTCTAAAAATTACAAAGCCTCTCAAAGGTTAATGGGATTCCTCAGTCCACAACAAAAATATCTTTAGTTTTTGGAGAAAGTCACTGAGGTGTGTTTGGGAGTGGGGGGGGGGGGGTTCAATGGCTCTTCAATCTGTTTACAGAAGACGAAAGACAGTGTAAGTTTGAGTTTAAATTTCTTTCACTAAGTGCTGCAAGAACAATAAGAAAAAGACCAATACATTTTAGGTGATTGATTTTGTTTACTCACCAGTTTAGAAGAAACGTGAGTTTAGCATCAAACAAAAATCAACAATCAAAATCCCTTTACTCGGCAACAGCTGTGTACAGAGGTGGAAAGCAACACCAATGTTAACTCTTGTCTCTATCAAGTCTTTTCTTTTCCTGAAGTTTGCACGCTAACCAGCCAGCTCCCGCTTGCCACTTTAACCCTATAATGCCAAATGCATCAAATTTGATACAAGCATTTCTGAGACCTATTGCATCACCTTATGGTAAAAACTTCACTCAAAACCCTCTTGTATCCAATCTGATACTTGTCTTCCAACCCCTGGTGGATACCTTTATCACTACAACAATTCAAACACAGTACATGGGACAATCCAAGTTTTATTATAATAATAATAATAATAACAATAATAATAACAATAATAATAATAATTATTATTATTATTATTATTTATTTATTAAAAAATACTACAGCATGTGACGAGTTTTTATATGGTATAACATGTTGCAACCATATTTGTTAATTATATAGATTTAATTTAAATATGCAAGTTTGCCACAACAATACAACACAAACACACAGAAATTCTATATGATTGTATATGTTATGTTCATTATGTTACGTTACGTTACGTTACGTTACGTTACGTTATGCTATACGTCTCCTCCCATTGTGGGTCTCAAACTTTTGAACGCTACTGTAAATAATATCAATATATATTGTCAGGCTTTGGGATTATGTAAATGTGTGCAATATAAGCATTTGTACATAAACATACATGTTTATGGGCTAGAGATATATGTCAAGGTATTAAATTATTCCAATTTCTAACAGGTTCCATATATAATTTGTGTTTTTATGTAACATGCACAGCCATATCATGTAAATTCAATATATGTACATGTATTATGTTTGCGTATGGGATCAATAACATTGGATAAAGTCCAGTTCACAAAGTGAGCTCAGAAATGGAAATCACATTAGATGGGAGTAATTCTTAAACTCCAACACAGCAGATATTTTAGGCTGAATGCTTTTATCCTTTAATGTTTAGATCCATTTCACTAAATGCTCTGTGTGGCTGAAGGCGTGACGATCACAGCATCAGCTATAAAGACCTTGAAATTGCAAGCATGTTTCTGCAACTTCAGGCTATGCAACCGCCCCCTCCCCCCACCCTTCTGAAGGTGTAGGATGATGCAGCTGGATTCTTTCTTTAATATGCTGAAACTGTTTTAATTTGCCTTGTGGACCTGCTCTATAAAATCTAATGCTGCAGGCTCTGCTGATCAGCACAGCTCGACTCCCCTCTGCCTGCCCTGCTGTGACCGTAATCACAGATATCCTACATCTCCATGTTATCAAGTTAGCGTCCAGTGGCAAGTGTTCTTCACACAGCACCCTCACACTTTTAATTGAAGTCTTTCAAGTGGAGAATGACAATAATTACCCCCGCTGACCTTCAGGTTTCTCTTTCATCTCCTCTCATCTTGTTTCCTTTCATCGTGCTTGTTGCTGTGAATTTTTTTTTTTTGGTTATTTTCTTTTTTTAAAAATCATTTTTCAATCTGCTTTTTTGTCTCCCCTCTCCCCTCTTTCCTTTTCCTCCTCAGAATTAAAGCAAAACTGAACACACACACGTGTATGTGCAGGCTTTTATGCAGACACAAACACACCATGCACCTGTGTTGCAATTTGTTTAGAACTACTCTGTTTTGTCCTTTAAGTGGCACGTTGTATCTCTCCAGAGCCTTGGATGTGATAATGGCCGTCTCTTAATAACAATTGCTTTTCTCTCTGGCAGGGTTTATTTTGACAAACAGCGCATCTGAAACATGCAAACAGATGTGACCTTAACCAGGCGCTGGGTAGATTTGTGTATTCAATGAGATTTGAAGGGAAAAGACAATCATGCATATTTTGAAAAGAGAGCAAGAGAAAATGCATCTAGTGAGCTCTCATTGTGATTGTGGTGCATTCATACGGGATCATCAGGGATAAGTACAGATAAAATCATTTTCATTCTTCCCTCTTTATGTGTCATTAACTTTGTTTTCCTTAAAAAAATCTAATTCATAATGATTTTAGAGCCAATAGATGCACTGAATTAATTCTGCGTTGAGAAGCAGGTTATCTTTTTTGCATTTTTGCTTTTATTATAGCTGCAGTGAGAGAGAGGCAGGATGGTTGGGGACAGAGAGGGGATGACAGGACCGCTGCAGTTTGGACCAGGACTTATTTTTTTAACAATGACAACAATGAAAAATCTGAAGGACATCCGTCATTACATCAGAGTTAGACGGTGGGTTCTGTGACATCATGTGCAGGCAGACCTTTTCCATTTTGAGCACAGATTTCGTAGAGGTAACTAAACGCCCCTCGGGGCAACGCATCTTATTATCCAGGTGCTGACAGTGTGTTTCTGACAGGAGGCCTTGAGTGCACGAAGCCGCACCCTTGGTATGCTGCATGATTCCCTCCTGGTGACGCAAGTGTTTGCACGATCAGGAAACCCCACCTTCAGAGAGTCTTGTTGGCTTCTGATCAGTTTAAATCCATGGAGGAAGCTCTGAGTTCAACAGGTCACCTGACTTCAATTTAATTTCTTTCCAATCGTTTGTTCAAATTTTAATTGTAATTGTCTAATTCTGTAAAATTGCATTGTTCATATTTGCCAGTTTAGGCACAATGTCTGCAGTGTTTCTGTTCCTCCGCTGTCACCGCAGGAAGAAAAATAATTAACCTGCTTTGTGTTGACGTGAAAAGTCTTCGCACCATCAGAGTTTCTCTTCATCTTTTCTCTCCACGCCCTCATAGACATGGAATCCAAGTTATTTTTGTCTCATTATCATTAAAATTAGAATGAAAATGGGTGATAATAGATTATGACCTCTGGTAAGGACTGAGCCTTACACTCTGACAGGTGAGCCACCAGGTGCCATGAGACATATTGTATATAAAGTACATAAAATAAGTGGAGCCCACAGAGGCACAGCAGACAACTCTGCCTTCGTATCTCCCCACAGTGTGGGCAGAATAGAGATAATAGAGATGCTTATTAACACCAGGTGTAAATGCAAAGGCCTTTTAATCAGCTGTCGTCATCCAAACACAGCGTCCAGATACAGATTTCTTATGCTCATAATGCAACATATAAATAGGGCATCAACCCACACTGAGCCCACAGAAGCAGAGCACAGGTTTGTCCATCATGCTGAGTTAAAAGTACCAAAACTCTGTCCAACAAATCTGAAGCAAAATGCAACAAACTAAACTTTTGTCTAAAGAAAACAAACCGTAGGTGTGATCACATGAAGTCCGATCTCCTCCGTCTCCCCTCAGCAGCTGCCCTTGAGCAAGACTCTGAACTGCTCCGCTGGAGTGTGCTGAGTCTCTGAGGGTGTCACACCACACTGCGTATGAACAAGCAGTATACTGTATATTGGTTTATTCACCTTGGCTCTTCCCCGAGCTCTTTACAGGGAAATCTTTTGTAGTGCAGACGAGGCCTTTCTGCTGCCAGCGGGAACGCAGGTGAGCCTCCCTGAGGATTTAAATAAAGAGGAGCTGAATCAAAATCAGCTGCAGCCTCGGGGTTGTACAGCCGCAGGCTCGGTCCTGCAGGGATTTGGAGTGTGTGTTTCCTGGTGGAACCCATCATGTTGGATGATTGAAGTCCGATACCTGTGTTGAGTTGCTCCCACGAGACTCTGGGTGTGTGTGTGTATGTGTGTGTGTGTGAGAGAGGGAGGGAAGGAGGCCAAGGAAAGTACATTTCCTAAAAAATGGCTAATGTTGATTTAGCAGGATTATTGTTTTTCATGGTGCACATGGTAAATGATAAACATCTAGTCAGTATTCAAATGAATAAAATTCTGTCGCTCCATTAATATTTAATAAACGAACAAACCTCTGGGACCTGCAGAGGGATTTGGAAGAAACAATGGTGGAGTGTGTCTCAGTATTTACCTAATAACACACACAAAACTGTGACTTTCTGCATTTCATATTGTAACCATGCACACAGCTTGTATCCTGAAAACTGAATTTTTTTTGTTTTTGGAAATGAGCCACATTCATTTTTTCCATGGACAGTGTTGAAAAGTTTGCACATCACAAGAGCTTCACAAAGGTTTAAATGAACTAGTTCACGTTCATTTCCTCCACCTTCTCATCCATCCTCAGCCTCAAATCACTGCCTCTTCAAACTACATGAATTACTGTTTGCTACTATACAGTCACAGACAAAGATTACCTTTAAAAGATAAGAAAAACCAGTGTGAGTGTATGTTTTCTGTGTATATGCTGCCAGTTTGGAACTGCAGCTGTTGGTTCATGCTTCAGCTCAATGTGCCGTTTCAGATTTGTTACTTACTGCTGTTTATTGGGATTTTTTCCAATTGGAATCTGAACTGATTTGTTCATAAAAGTCTTGAAATGTTCATACGAACCGACGAACTGACCTCAGCAGCACTGGGAGCTGTGCTGTTCGTATTGCCAGCACCGGACACATGCTGGGTGCTGTAAAACCAAATCTCAGTTCTTCTTCTTCTGGTGTTTTTTGGCAGTTGGCGAACAGCTCTTTGGTGTCAGCGTTGTTCACGTTCATTAGTTGCAAACACAAATTCAGTTCGTCATTAACCAAAAAAAATGAGTGCGCTCATTTAGTGCCGTGCACAACACTGCCCATACGTATAATTGTGAGCATATTTTTCCTAATAGTGTGCAGCTCCACATATTTAAAACATGTTTAGAATGAGTGTGCACCATGGAACTGGGTCACAGCTCACGTCTTCAGTCTTGTGACGTTTCATTTGAAGGATCACAGTAATCAGGATCATCGGTAAGTGATGTCTTTACAAACCAATCACCAGAATCTGATGAAAAAAAAACTCCAGGTAAGATTTTACCATTCAAAGAACTTTCCCCTGCAAAGTTTTCAAGTTCAGGTCCTGCACCTGTCAGCCTACACTATGAAACTTTAAAAAGGAGTGTGTGTGTGTATGTTTGTGTGTGTGTGTGAATGTGGAAATGTGTGAATGTGCATGTTTGTGTGTAGAGACTCAAGGAGGATTTAATGATAGATACTGAAGTTTAGGATTGTCCCCTGCAGTGCAATATCCTATACTACACTACGCTATGCACACACACACACACACACACACACACACACACACACACACACACACTAGGTAGCAGCCATCCCCTGCAGAGCCATATCTTCTTCTGTATCTGACATTCCATGGCTGGATGGGCAGGAAGATAAAAACGTGTACACACACACACACGGTGGACTTGGGTCTTTCGCAGTGTCATCATCTTCATGCTGAAAACCTGCAACTCCCCCCCCCCACTCTCATTCCCCCCTCCCCCAAAGATCCATTTCTGGAAATAGATGGCGAAGCTAAATGGAAGGACGGCAATCTGACACAGAATCTGGACCAGATGCTGTAGTCACACAGGTTCCCTGAAACTTTTGAAAACAGTACTTTTCTCCCCCCCATCCCCTTTGTGAGGAAATAGGTTGACTGCCACCAAAGGGCCAATCTAACCCAAAGTGCTCACTAAAACAGCTTTGTACAGGACCTCCTGCCTTGAATTTCCAAGTGGATGTGGACCAAAACCTCCGGTTTCCCCTGCAGGGCCCAGTCAGGGCTTTCACTGGAGGCTGAGGTGAAACTCGCTTCATTGAGTTTCACCTTATAACTGCTTTTATGAACTGGGCTGAAATCTGTCAGGTGGCATTTTATACCAGGAGAGTTTGCAATAACTGTGAACACACAGTGCAAGCAAATGTCTTCACTAACGTCCTAATGGAGGCCTGAAGGCTGCTGCTGCAGCTGGGTTCTGATGACGGTGAATGTGGTTCCAATGCCACCTGCTAATTTTTTTACGTTTTATTTAGTAAATTCAGCTTCATATGGAACAAGCAAACAGTAACAGACTGAAAGCAAACAAACAAACAATGTGGGGACACCTCAGTTTGTGTTGTTGTGGTGTATCTATATATGTATGTGTGTGTGTGTGTGTATATATATATATATATATATATATATATATATATATATATATATATAGTGTCCTTAACTGTCCAATGCATGTCATGGTCAGGTAGCTTCCTTTATTCCTTTGATATAGTCAATCCATTTCTTCCATTTCTCGTAAGGATCGATCCTCTGGACCTCAGGCCGAACTTCATCTTTTCCCTTGTATAGATTTCTTACTGTTTCAGAGTTGCGGGCTCAGCTTTATACAGATTCTTTGCAACTGTTTTTTTTTATAGGCCATTAATAATATTTTACACAGATACCAATCTTTTTTAATAATCAAATCATCTTTAAAAACACAGAAGTACAAGGTAACTGTAAGCATGAAAGCTGAGGTCTGGTTCACCTGCGGCTGTAGGCTCAATATTTCAGGATATTTCAACTATTTCCTGTGGGTGGACCACGTTGTTCAGCTGGGAGGAGCTGGTTGGTGAATGTGGTTCCAATGTCCCCACTAATCACTAATCATATCTTAAAAGGTCAGATAAACCCAATTTACAAATTTACCTATTCTTTAACATACACCTAGAGGTATCAATGCAGACAGTGTGAACCCAGCTTCTGAAGTGGCTGAGTTTTCTGCTGCTACTCTGGGTTCGAGTTGAACTTTATCTTTGCTGGTCAATGCAATGAAAAATTCCACTTGAAGAACTCAACAGCAACACATCTGTCCAGAAAGATGTGAATAATTCACAGACCACACTGTGAACAGGCCTCACACTTTTTCTTCTAGAGAACCTGAAAACTAAAACTGCTGACAGTCTGGTTAGAGAAGCAGATCAGCAAAACAATCTGGTGCTCCTGACACTATCCATGTGGAAAAACTTCTGTTTTAATATTTTAAGCGCCAAGCTTTATGTTAAAAATTGGGAAAAATATAGTTTCATAACTTTTGTCACCAAAAAGTATTAAATCTAAAGTTGACTCAACAGAATTCATACACACCGAGTCTGTAGTATGCAGCCTAATTGGGGAGCAGCAATGCTACATGTCGTGACAAGGGTTTGACTACATTCCCCAGTAATGTTCAGGTAGTTTAGCTAATCCTAAAATCATAGGTGCAGTAATAAGCAGCAGGGTAACATGATCAAGATGTCAAAAATAATTATGCTGTGTCCCAAAGTTTGTTCCACCACAGCTTTTATGTCTGCTCCTCTCCATCCTCAGATCCAGGAGTTAATTGAGCGAGTGGAGGTGGGTTGAGCTGCAGAGCAGAGAGAGAGCAGGACAGGCAGATCCAGCACTGGAGAGCTGATCAGCTGCACCCAAACTGTGTTCTGCCAAGACAGAAAAACAAGAGTTAGCCCGTTGTTACCAGAGCTCCAGAGAGAAGCCTGAGAGAGGAGATGTAAAACTACACTGAGCTGGTTTTTGGTTCTTATAATCACAAATATATCTTCTGATGGAGATCAACACTTAAACTGAAACACAGGAGAGGTGTAAAATATGGGACCTTTAAGTGAAGATATAAGATATTGTCAGAAGCCATTTTGTGAGACCAGCTGAGAAAGTTGTTACACTTCCCACTGAGGGTAAACTCGCCCTGGTCGGCTCTGTCCCGATCCTGCAGTGCGAAAAACCTCTCAGCCAGATTTCCTTGTAGATTTCTTTCCGCTCCAGCTTCACAGTCCATGTCCGTGAGTTATGATGGATGACTCGTCGGCCTAGCCGGGGCAGAGAAAGACAAAAACGAGAGCATTCGCCTCCAATTGCTGTCATCCAGATGAAGTGCTTGCACTGCGCTAACGAAGCTGGCACCGTGCCCTTTTAACAAGCTTGAATCAATTAAGACAAAATGATCAATTTACCTCTGTAATTAGTCTGCGCATTAACGGTTATTACCACCAAACACATTTATTCCTCAGTTCTCTTGCTCTCTTTCTTCACCTCAACCGCCCCCCTCCCCCGCCTCAAAAGACCATGCACTTGATGCTAAATGGGAAGTGTGCAATCAGCTAAATTGAATTTAATTGATTAAATAATTAGACAGATTTAAATGAGTCAATTAATGAGTCCATTATAGAAGAATAGGTGGGATGGAGGGGTGGGGGGTGGGGGTGTCCTGTGGGTTTCAGAGGTTTATTAATAATAACGGGGATTTTAACGTCTCGGCACCAGGGAAATGTAATCCCTCACTGTCTCTGTAACCCAGAAAAGCCTCGCTCCAAGGAGACTGAGTCAGTCAGAGAACTCAGCGCAGAGTCTCCTCTCAAACACTCAAACTTCTACCACTGCACATGTGGAGGAGTTTATTCAGAACTCTGCAGCCGTCTCACTCCCTGTGTTACGCCCCATCATCTACAGCATGCACAACACTCCACTCAACCACAGAAGACACCTCCACAACAATAAAGTCCCTAGTCCAAGTGTATTTATTTATTTTAAATTTCTTTGCCAGGCTTATTATGCCTTTATTATAGTTGCAGTGAGAGAGAGACAGGAAAGCTGGGGGAGAGAGAGCATTAATGGTACAAGCTCTACCAGGTGAGCCACCGAGACACCCCAAAAAGTCCATAAAGTTTATTTAACATAAATACACAAAAACAACCAGGACACCATATTAAAGGCTGGACATCATTGACCACTGACAGATAAAACCACTGGTATATTTTTATTGCTGAAATCCCAGCTGACCTCCTCTTTGTGGCTGATTTATAATGCACCACAAGTTTTCACAGATCTGTGGAAAACTGCATTTTCTTATTTTGCACCTTGGATATAGAATAATCTGGAGGAAGATCTAAAATTAGATGAATGTATGTCCACTGAAAACTTTCAGGGCATCATAAACTCTGTGGTTAATGAGACAAGTACTTGTTTTGCTTGAGAGGCCATTAAGCTAAAATTGCTGTAATGTGGTATATGTGGCATTTTGTGTTTTATACTGTATTTTAATATGTGGTGAGTTTGTTTAGCTGTCATCTTGGTCAAGTCTCTCTGGTAAGAGTTTTTTTTTCCTGGTAAAATAAAAGAATAATAATAATAACTATACATTAACAATAGAGATGTATATAGAATATATTAATATATACTTTGATTAATATGCATGAGTAAAACTAATTTTGTTCCCATGCTGCTCACTCTTCCATGCTTGCAGCCATGTTTTGGAACTGTTGGCTGCAGACATTCAGTAAGTTCAGTGTCGCTTGTTTTGGCTGTATTGACCCAATTTCTTTTTGGAAATCTATTAAGTTTGTTTGCTTTAATTATGTAAAACCAATTTATGGATGACTTGTGATTTGCATTAGCTAATGCAGCCATGTACCTTCACTTTGCCCCAAAATAAAAAGAAAAAAGAAAAACTGAGGACAGCTGCAGAAGAATGACCGTGTGCAAATGTATTTAGTGAACTTTCACTTGATGAAAAACTATAAAAACAAAACAAAAAAAAAAATCTTTCAAAACTTGTTTCCATCCCATTGATTCTTTGATTTTTGGCTCATAGTGTTTTCCCCTGCCTCAGATTGATTACAGTCTCCAGTAATGAGACAGCAAGGTTTAGACTTTTTCTCATCACAAAGCGACAAGGTAAAAAATATGAAGGACACCCTCAATCAGTCACTCATATGGACTGTCAGTTTGAATAACTGCACAGCAATCTGGTAAATATGGGAGGCTGGCTGCAGTAATGGTAACTGATTGTTATTTGAAGTGGCCATGAAACAGCCCTGCTGCCATGCAAACTGATGCATATGGCTTCAGCCCGGTTAACTTCATAACTACACTAAACAAGCTCTATATGCACAGGTTTTATCAGCCTGGATAACTTAGTGGGTTTACAAACAAACTGAGAAAAGAAGCCCTCTTATCACTTATTTACAGATGGCAGGCAGAGCTTGCTAATTCTCTTGGCTAATGGTATGCGATGGCTCAAAGCTTAAAGTGACACTACACCGAGAACTTAGACACTTCCTGCTGATAAACCTGAAAGCAGGTTCTGAAAAGTCTGTAACGTGCTGCAGCAGCTGTGGTCAGCTTGGGTTTGCAACATAGACTGTATATAAAAATGGACGTCGATGCCGGCTCTGGAAATGAAGCCAATGCGGAAGTGCCTTAAACCTGCATTCTATCTACTGACCATCAGGGGGCGACACCACTGGTTGCAAAAAGAAGTCCGATTGTATGGAAGTCTATGAGAAAATGACCCTACTTCTCACTTGGTTTATGACCCCAGTAAACGTTTTCATAACGAGTTTATGGTCTCAATCGCTAGTTTCAAGTCTTCTTCAATACAACTTGATGTTCATTTTTAAAATTATAGTCCCATTTAATCTAAAAAAAGGCGATAAAGTAGGGTATGCATTGGGGCGTGGCTAACGTATGATTGACACATTTTGGCTTGTCAATCAAGAGCATTCCCTTTTAACTATTAACTATTAAAAGTACTGTAACACTTCGTAATAAAGTTTACCTCAACTTATGGAAAATGACTTCGGATTCAGCAGCGCTGCGGAGCCGAAAGATTGATGCCGTTGTCAGGTCGACAGTTTAGGTGGGCGGGCACAGTGACCTTAGGTCAGCTCCACCCCTCGCTCCTCCTCAGCTCCACCCTCTTCTCCAAATATGGTTTCTTCTGGTTTCAAAAAAATCAAGATGGCGGCGGCCAAATTGCAAACTCGAAGCTTCAAAACGGCAGTTCGCAAACCAATGGGTGATGTCACGGTGGGTTGCCACTTGGTTTGCAACTGCTGCAACAGTACAGTGGCCCTGAAGCTCAACGCTCTGCAAACTAAGAAAACAACTGCACATTTTTTTTTTTTTTACCTGTTTTTTTATTGTAAAGCACTTTGAGCTGCATTGTTTTGCATGACAGGGGCTTCATAAATAAAGTTCATTCATTCATTCAGCTGCCAGTCACTCACAGAGATGAATAACTCTTCAATATAACATCTACTGTTCATTGCATCACTGTCACTGTGTGGATTTTTAATGGTGTCTCAGGTGTGTAGTTGGATGCAAAAACTGTGAAAATATTTCTTTTCGATTAGAATACTTTTCCACTCAATGAAATGATCATATTTGAAACTTTTCTACCTCTAAGTCTGATCTCTCACTCAGCAGCCAAACTAACAGCCTGTTTGGACTCTGTCTCCAAACTGCTCTGATTTGGACTCAGGTGGTCTTGACCATAGCCCTGACTGCTACATCTTCTGATGTGTGCAGAATATCAATGGGGCCCTGTGGATTCATGAAGGAACAGTTTGTCTGCTGCATCAATCCTGGCAACAGCAGGGACGGTTGTTCAGGAGCGAGCACAGACTCCTCTACAAACGCTGGGGAAGATCTTTTCACTGCTCTCAGACAGTCCAAACAGAACTTCTGAGAAATCTGTAACCCTGTGTGCTGTGTGTGCAATGACCTGTGTGTGTGTGTGTGTGTGTGTGTACAGTGGTCTATAAGCTGCTGTCTAAATTAGTGAAAGCTCAGTAGGAGGTCTTTGATCCTGTGGAAGTGAGACAGAGAAATGTTTTAGTCAAAGTTTTAATTGAACAAAGATGCTTTTTTCTGAGATCTCACACGAACACACGCACACACACACACACACACACACACAGAGAGAGAGAGAGAGAGAGAGAGAGAGAGAGAGAGAGAGAGAGAGAGAGAAAACACAATTAATCTTCTCTTTTACCATCCTTGGTTTTTGTTAGTCTTTCATATTTGAGAAGGTGAGTTACCACAAACCTACTGTCCGGTCTGTTTGTGTGTGTGTGTGTGTGTGTGTGTGTGTCCAGAGCAGTCTTCCTCTCTCTAATCTACGAAACCCACTGACTGATGGTATCATATTAAGGACATTTGTCCTGACACATGGTGAGATCACAATCCACACAATCCACTGGAACCAATATAAAACTAATCAAAAAATAAACTTCTGTAAAGATTCATTCAATGAGTCCAGAACTTGTCACCAAATATCGACAAAACTAATGACATTCACATCAGCAATGCTGAAGTGCTGACACACTCGAGTGAAGTGGTGAATGTGATTCATCACCATGTTAACACTGCAGGTGTCATGTTGCTGTAGACTTTGGTAAACAGATGTCTAATGAGTTGGATTGCAGTGGAAAACATCTTTTTCAACACTTTTTTACACTTGGTTGGCACAATTTCAAAGCACGCACACTCAAATGTACACTTGCTCGGTCTCAAAGAGACGCAGCTAGAACACGTACAGACTCATCCTGAGCCACAGATGGCCAGTCAGTCCTCTTCAACTAAACCAGTCACTGATGAGCTCGTGCTGTTTGAATAAAGTGTTTAAAAGGAGGCGGAAAGCTTCTGGATCAGCAGTCGGACATTCAACTTAAATAATGACTTTTTTAAATGCTTCCCCTGTTTACGCTCATGCCATGCTGATTTCTGTAATGGAAAAGTTGACTGGGAGAAAAGGGAGGAAAGACAGTTAAGTGAGACTTTTTTGTCATCAAGAGCAAAGACAATTTATCAAATGAAGTCATAGGTAAGAAATTTAGTCATTTTAACACCTGTTCCTGACAAACAGACAAGTGAGAAGAATTTGAGCAGAATTTAGACTAAAGAGTCTGATTTATAAAAGAGAGACAAGAATGCCAATCAGAGATACATGGAAAAATATAAAAGGCTTTGAAAATCCATTCCATCAAACATCTCTCTCAGTCATGAATATATTTATATGCATGCAACAATTTAAGAAGTCAAAAAACAGCAGCGAGTTGTGTTTTGGTCCTTCAAATTGAATCAAAGAAGAAAAGTGAAGGAATCAAAGAGCAAAGTCACAATCTTTAGCAACATGAAAGAACCAGACAGGGTGAAGAAGAGGAAGACGATGATTTCTCCACCAGCAGTAAAATCAACAGCATGAACACAAATCTGTTCAAAGAAAATGCACAAGGAGAAATTAGCTAAATGTTACAGTTGACAACATGCCTCCAGTTTCTGCTTGTGTTGTGTGTGTGTGTGTGAGACAGCATGTTGTGGTAGACCTGGTTTCCTGGCAACCAGCTGACTCCGCCCTGATTGCTTCATGCCGTACACCTGCTGTTTCTACTCACCTGCCGCTCCTCTCCAGTCAAGCCTCCCTGTATCTAACCCCAGATCTACTCACATTCCTCCCAGATTGTTGCCTCAGCTTCATCTGTAGCAGCTCAGCTCGGCTCCTCTGAAGACGTTTACCGCTGATATGTTACCTGCTTGTGCTTGTTACCTGTTTTAACTTCAGCCTGCGTCTATCTCAGGTTCCTCTGGTTCACCTCGCTGGTTTCCTGTCTGCCCACATGCTCTGCTTCTACAAGCCGTCTCCTGTCTTCAGTGTCCACGTCTTGTCTCCCAGGCTCTCACCTGGATCTCCTCATTCTCGTTTCGTCCTCCGGATTCGGAACATGGACATCCAGGCAGACCTCTGAACTCCATCGACCGTCACCGGATCAATGTGGACTCACATCAGTAACGTTCTCATAAGCAAACTGTCTGCATCAAACTTTGTTTTACTTCATCTCATGTACCTCTGCCTGTTTCTGCATTTGGGCCCAGCTAGAAAATACTTTTTTTTTGTGTCACACTAAAAGTTTTGCTGAGATATTAACAAAATTGAAGGTCCCATATTTTACTTATCTCCTGTGTTATATTTGAAGTGTTGATATCAAGAAGCAGATATATTTGTGGAGTTAAGAACCAAAAACCATCTCAGTAGTTTTACATCTCCTCTCTCAGGCTTCTCTCTGGAGCTCTAGTAACAACAGGTCAGTCAGCCAATCAGAAGAGAGGATTTGAGTCTCTCTTCTGATTGGCTGACTGTTTTCTGAGTGATCCGATAAAAATATAGCAGATTTCAGGTAAACACTCAGAGAAACTGAGCTGGGGGGCGGTGACTGCTTTGTTGTGACATCACAAAGTTCCAGAAGTCCTGACGGCTGGTTTTAAGGCTCAGTTTCTGAATACAGGCTGTGTGCATTTCTCTGTGGACTGAGGCTTTGATACTTTCACAGTATTATATATAGTATTATATATAGATATATATCCAATATAGAACCTAGACCTGCTTTATAATCAGAAAACTTATTGAAATCTACCTTTAGACTGTGTGGACCTTTAAAGAAAAGCTCATGTTTTCAATATCAATTCTTGTAATTCATTTAATTTCAGAGTACGTGTCACCTTTGGATGTTCTTGGGTTTCTGAGACACTTTCTTACTACACACAGACACACAACTGTTCTCCTTCTCTATGGGATTCCCTCTCATTGTCTCTGTCTTTCCCTCAGCCCCTCTCTATCAAATCTAATTTGTTCTTTTATTTCGGCACAAAGCCAGAGCCTCTCGCACCTCCTGCTTCAGGGTGTGTGTGTGTGTGTGTGTGTGTGTGTGTGTGTGTGTGTGAGAGTGTGTGTTTTAACTCTCATAACCTTGAACCTGCCTGTTGTCGCAAGCAGCTCTGGGGAAGTCAAATTCTCGGCCAAATCTACTGCGGCCTGTCATTGGATGAGCCAGGACTGCGCTGTGAATCCTCTGCCTTTAATTGGTTCAGCTGGCGATGGGGGACATCGGAGGTGCCAGAGGAGATGATAGAAGGAGGAGGAGAAGTAAGGACGGCGAGACAGAAAGAATCCACAAAAACGGGAAGGGGCAAAGGAAATGAGAAAAAGAAATAAGAGAGTGAGAGAAAGAGTGGAGAAGAGGTGAGAAAAGGGGAGGAAGAGTAGTTAAGAGGGGAAAGAGTAGAGAGGAAACAAGGAGACAAGAGGCAATGAAAAAGAAGAGGGGTAGAAATGGGATAATGAAAATTGTAGATACTGCAGCTAAATTTATAAGCTTTCTCCTTTCATTGGCTGAGGAGGCAAACACCACCTGTAGCTGTAACCTAAAGACAGCGAAGAGAACAAGCTGTGTCCCAGTTCAGGGGCCAGATCACTCAGGGCCCACATCCTCCTGAGGACACCTGAACCCGAACCCGAAATGAGACGGTCTGGTCTACAGAGGATTTTCACTTTGCACCTTCAGCTGTGAACGCCTTCACCATTTTTTTCCACTAAACCTTGAGGTTTTACAGCCCTTAGTTTTAACATTTTTATGGTTATCTGTCGAACTGAGCCGCGTAATCCTCAGGCTCTCTGTTGGTGTTGTTTGCTTTCATTAGCAGCATGCAACGAATCTTAGGATTGGTTGGGCCACTAAGGATCCACCTGTTGAATCCTTCGTTACTCAGGAAAAGACGGACACATTTTTCGGCCTCATTAAAAAGGGCCTTCGATGCAGCCTGTGCAGGATGTGGCCCCTGGATCTGGACACAGCTGTGGAAGGAGAGATGAGAACGATGGCATGGAGAATATAAAGGTTTGAGAGAATGATGCAGGATAAAGAAATGAAAGAATGTAGAACATAGGATAGAATAGAGGTTAATTGGACATTGCTTGTCTTTCTCCTTTTTTTCCACACCATCTCTTCTTTCTTTTTTCCCTCCCCTTTGCGACGTCAGTTTCACACTTGTCTCGTCTGTGTTTTGGCTTCTCTCCGTCTCTTTCTGTCTCTCTGTTAATGAAGGTGAGCCTCAGTAATACAGACGGTCACTGGAGACTTAAAGTGGGCAGACTCACATGGTTACACACACACACACACACACACACTTACCACATACAGAGAGAGAGACAACAAACACACAAAGACAAATGAAGGTGACAGATAAAAAGTTGAGAATGGAGTGACAGGCAGAAATAGAGGAGAGAGGAACAAAAACAGACAGAAAAAGCAAAAGAAAATCAATAAAACCACATCCAGAGTCATGACCACTGCAAACGCTCCTTCATCAGTTATCCTTTGTTTCCACAGAACCTTCTGGACGTTTGGAAAATTTTGGAAACTGCTACCCTGGTATCCTTAAATGCTTTCACCATAAATGTTTTACATGGCGGCAGCACAAACAGATTTACTTCAGAACTGATATCCACTGACTGAGGAAAACACAAAAACAGATCAATACAATCACACAAAAGATACACTGCTGAAAATCTGTCTTTTGAGTATCAAATACTTAATATCCAAAAAGTTTGTTCTGTTAGATTCATGGCATTTACAATGGTATTAAATGGAGAATTCCACTGACGGGGTGAAAGAAAAAAGAGTCAAACTGTATCAAAACAAGCAAACAAGCTTCTCAAACCTGTCCTGCAGCATCATCCACAGCTCCACCACTGAAATGCTTTAGGAGAATTAGTCCACAGCTCAGCCACTGGGAGCGTAGTTAACACTTCACTGGCAAAGTGATGACTGTTCAGATCATACTGAGCCATATGAAGTCTGCAGCAGGCCTGACACTTGGCTTTTTAATGCTCCTCTCTGTGTTACTCTGTTTCTCCTTTCTGTCCATCCCTTCATCCATTTTTCATTACCTGCTCCATCCTGATGCCAACGCTCTCTATTTAGACTTGTGATTGTCCTAACTGCGGTGTGCGCCACCAGTCAGTCCCTCAGCAATGTTGTGTCTATTATTACAAGGCAACACTCCAGCTCGGGCAAGAGCAATTTAGCACCTTTTAATGCAAAGTGTTGACCAATGTGTGGGAATCAGCCTGGATCGATGGCACATCCCTGTTTCTCTAAACGTCTTTTAACACCACATTCCCCGCGCCGCTCTCAGGCCTGTAATTGTTTCTCTCAGTTTTGTGGAAAATCAATTCAGCAATGATTGGATCCCCAGCCCCACCCCACCCCGCCCCTGTCCTCTCTTAAAGGTCCCAGCATGCCCTGGGTAATAACATGTCTACATATTGTTTGTCAGGCTTTGACTGTCTGACTTGACCAAAGGCTAAAAGAGCTAAACTCTATTTTTCACCTCTATTACTCTATTTTTAATCCTATATTTTCATGTAGGAGTAAAAACATGTTTTACTAAGTCAGCATGCAGCTTGAACGTGTGTGAGCTTTCAGGATTTTCAGTACAATATTAAAGGGCCATTCCACTGATCTGCTAAAATCCTGATTTCATAACCTCAAAAATAAATAAATAAATCACCAAACATATCAGAGACAAAGACTGAACTGTGATTTCAGATTTGTTTACTGTAAAATGATCAGAGAGGAAGTTAGAAGCTCAATCACATCAGCTGCTGTGCAGTCAGCGTGGAGACGTGTCTGTGGAGGGAAAGCACAACCCCATGCTCACAGGAAACTACTGGAGACAGTCTCAGCTCAGGTTTGTCCAGGAAGTTGGTAAATTTATTGGAACAACCGATGGTGTAACCTTTCACTCAGTCACATGGTACTCAGCTGAACACCGGTAGCAGTCAGTCAGCGACAGGGGGCTGTACAGGGCTGCAGCCAGCACTGACTCACAGCCTGAAAGATTTTTCTTCTTCGCCTCAAGTTTTCTCCTTTTTGTTTTTATATTGGTGCTTGTTGTCCTTCTCCTCTAAGCCTCCATCCAGCCATGCACACAGACCCTTCCTCCATGTTTCTGGCAGTTGATCTCATGCCAAAGAAGCACGCACACACACACACACACACACACACACACACACTCTCTCTCTCACACACACACACACACTTTCTCACACCCACACACACACTCTCACACACACACACACACACACACACACACACACACACACACTCTCTCACACACACACACACACGCACACACACACACTCTTTCACTGCCTCACCAATTTGCAGCTCCTCACGCTGCCTTCTCTGCAGTCTCCATCTCTTCCCTCACACTTCTCAGCTCTGTCCTCCAACACTCGTCTTTGAATGCTTAAGATCAAATAGAGCCTTAGTTGCATCCATCTCTCCATCTGTATCTGTTTTTTGTTTTTTTTTTCCCTTCATACCAGTGACTAAGTCAGGGCCTCGGGATGTGTAAGGGGGTCATGATTTTAGAGGAGTGATAAAAGAATCTGGCAGAAATCTACTGATTAGACGGAGTCTCTCCTCCTGTGACTGGGAGGTGTTGGGTTATTCTGTGTGGGGAAGAGAGACATGTATGAAATTGGCAAATACGAATATATTTATGTTGTCATGTTTTTAAAGAAGTTGTGGAAGAAAAATGAAGGAATTAGTTCACCACAAGCCAAAAATACAAGTCACTTCCTTTTTGAAGGCTGAGAGAGGTTCAGAATCACAGATAAACACCTCTCTCTGCCTCCACTCCAGCTTCAAATTTCAATTCCACAGAGTATGAAAAACCCACTATTTATTCCTGCTCTGGTGTGAAAGAGGAGAGGATTTTCCATCCCCCGTCGACATGACCTTCTTTTGCTCTGTGATTGTCTCTACGAGGTTTGAGCAGTGCAATGCAGGTCTTTCAGGAGTGTTTTAATAGAAAGCTCTGGAATAATGCCTGTAAAATAAGTCTTTTCTGGCAATACCAGTCACTTCTGAGGACAGGATGACAGGGAATGAGTTGCAGTGTAATTGAAGGATCCTTTAGAGGATTTTTGTAATGAAGCAAACCCAAGGTTCTGGTGTTTTGCAGAATTTTTCAGCTTTCTTTTAGATTGCTGTTGAAAGAAAACTGGTGGTCTGTGCTGTAAGCCCAGGTATTATATGCTACTAAATTCTACACATTTCTGTACCTGCTTGCTTTTCATTTGTGTAACAATAAGAGTTTGAATATTGTTTTTTAGCTAAAAGTTTCTGTGAATGATCGTCACGGCCACTAGATGTCACACTAGATCACAAGCATCTCGGAGCAAAACAAACGCTTCGCCACACATCCGGCCTCCCTTCACGTTCCCAGTCTGCAAGGTGTCATGAAAAACAGTGACACACAACTAGATCCACAGCTGACTAAAGTTATTCTGCGTACACGACAAAAAATTATCTAGTCCACATTATTAGCCCACGCTAGCATTACTGTGATATCTTCCACAAACACATTCAAAATAAGGGTAATACCACATCAGCTAAAGTTAGCATGCTACTGTAGCCGTCACTAATGAAAACAGACATTAACATTATGTAACATCAAGTTATTGACACGTGGACGAGAAGAAAACCAGGTCTGAATCAAACTGGAGCTTTTAGCAGCTCGTAGAGTTTTCCACCTCAGCACAGACAGGCAGGTAAAGGCTCCTGAGAAAGAAATTCAGCCTTGGACTGATCCACTGGAACCGGCTGCACGAATGACATTGATGGAGCAGGTAAAGACATTAAAAACTTTCTGGATGGTTTGATGGTCTACCGGTGACCAGGATTTGAGCAGGTATTCCTCATGTCCAGCTCACCTGTGCTTTGGTCTCATCTCTTTCTTTGTTGGAGCCTTTTCAGATGAAAACGTGGTTTCTTCTTCAGTGGAGGAAATTCTGGAAGATTAGGATCACTTGAATGCTGCATACCACACTGTGTCATCTCACTTGTGGGTGGAGCCTGTGTGTTCTTAAACATGGGGAAACAGAACAGAGAAACTCAGATTACAACACACACAGAGGGGGCGTGACTTCGTTCTCTGCTCAGGACGCCATGAATCCACTATATCTTTCCATAGAAACAGTTTTTTGCTGCTGTATTAATGATTGAAATTTTGTTCATCGAACATGTGGTTTCATTTCATCAAACAGCCAAAGGCCAAGTGCAGTGGATATTAATTCAGAATGTAATATCACTGACATATAAGCAGGAAGTGTATGTGTCAACAACATGTCCATTTAAAATTACACAGTTTACATTAAACTTTGACAGTTTTCTCTCGGACATTGAAAGTTTCTTTAATTCTCTCTGAAAAACTGGCTTGAGAGAGATTTGGCTTATTGGTGAACAGGAAACCATTAAACTAAGCTAAGTTTAGAATTATTCTATTTTACTTCATGTTAGTGGTGACTGAGACCTGTGACTAATACTAATATTTGATTGTCATTTTGTATTTTTTTTCAGGCCACCAAAGCTGACAGATAAAGAATAATAAATATGAAAGAATCTCACAAGTGGAAGAATTGTTTAGCACTGGCACAGGTTTGTGCTGTGTGAACAGTCCAAAATTCATACAATAGACAACAGATACTACTTTTTTTTTAAATTGGATGTGATTGCCTGTTGCTTCTGATTAGCATACAAGCCCTGGCAGCTCCACAATAGAAGTGCTGTGTGGGGACTGTGGGCTAAAGGGAAGCACTTTCTTAAAAAAAACAGAAGAGTTTAACAGATCTAGGAAGAAAACATTTAAATGCTGCAGTGGAAGGGTTTTACTGCTTAAAGACATGAAGGGACAGAGACTGAAAAAGCAAAAGTAATACAGATAAGAAATTACTGTGCTCAGAGAAACACACCTTGGACGACATTAAGACGGTTTCTTTGACTAATTTAAAATCTGGAGAGTCGGAAGTGAAATGTGAACCCTGAAATAATTCCAGTAGCAGGATCTGTGTCAGACAACCAGCTCGCAGCTGTTTAATAATGACATGTTAACGTGGCCTGCTGTTGACAGGGGCAGTGTCCAAGACACCCAATGACCTTTCAAGACCACTGACTGTGTGCTCTGATAATTAAGGATGTCATCATCACAACTTTGATCTCTTAGATGCAAACTGTCCCACTTCAGGGGCCACATCCTTTAGGAAACACGGTCTACGAAGGTGTGGCCCTTGACCATGAAGGCCAACCTGGAATGAGGCGGTCTGGTCTAAGGAGGAGTCTAACTTTGCATCACCAGCTATGCTCGCCCTTACTGCTGGGTCACAAAGCGCGCCTCCTGTTGCCTAGCGTCCTTGACATCATGTAAGGCCCATTGGTTTTTTTTAACAGTTGTACCATCAGCTGTTGAACTGAGCAGAAGCCCAACACTTAGATTTAAAAGTGTGATCCTCAGGCTCTCTGTCAAGGTTCTTTGCTTTCAGGTTGGGTCACGAAAGATCCACATGTTGCAGCCTTCGTTGCCCAAAAAAGGATGCATCTGTCGGCCACATTTAAAGGAGCCTTTGAAATGGGACAGTCATTAGATAAATGATTGCCCATTCTGTTGGTAGAAAGTAGGCTGTTGTTAGTATACATATATAATAGATTGTACTTTCCTCAGTAAATATTCAGGTAAATCTTAATGTTCAGCCTGAACTGTCACACTTTTACATCTGCATGTTGAATTTGATCGTATCGTACATTTCTATACAGTCTGTGCTGTATTCAGCGTGCTGGGTTTTCATCTTCGGCTTCGTGTTCAAAAGTCTCTACATGTGTGCCGTTGTATCAAAATGTGTGTGTGTTTATATCTCTAAGCATGTGTTTTGCCTTCTTCTTTGTTAAGTAACACTGGGTTACAAACAAGACTGCACTTGCAAATAAGCATTGTGTCTTTGTTTCATGCTTGTTTGTGTGCCTTTGTCTGGAAGACTGTTCATTTGTATCTCAATGTGATACAGTGTGTGTTTCCCACTGTGTGCATGGCAGACGTACAGTAGCTGTGTGTGTGTGTTGTTTCAGTTTGTCCACACAGCACCGGCTGTGACTGTGAATGGGAATCCCTGTTTGTGGTGAATGTGGCCACATTAGCCTTTAATCAGCTCTTTCTCACCTGTGTGGAAACTGTGACCTTCCAGTCAGCAACTTTGTTCTTGTTAAACATCCATCAGTGATTCTCTCAGCCTCATCATACCTCAGGGAAATGACTGTTTCTTCTTCTGTTTTAGTTGTGTTGCATTGTCTTACAGTTGATATGCTCCTTCATCCATGCATCCATCCGTCCATTCAGGGTTTGAATTACAGGTGGATTTGGGGGGGTCTGAACATCAGATAGCACTTGTATTTTATTTTTTTTCATCTCCCAGAAAACCTAATAGTTTATTAAAAGCTTATCAGTCTCTAACGGTGCGAAAAGCACAATTAGGCACTTGGTAAAATCATTTTGCTCCGTGGTAAGTTTAAGGTCTCAGCGCGATAAGACACTGACGGCACAGACGGACAAGACAGAGAAACTAAACTGTTACTGTCATTTATTCCATACTGCTGCTCCTGATGAAACTGAAGCGCCTACTCCACACACAGCTCCCAGCTGTGCGACGCCACTGATTTCTGTACTGCCACGCCATTTTAACTTTTGTCTCCCATTCTCTGACTGATTTTGTCTGCTAACTTTACATCAGCTGTTCCCAACCATTTCCAACTCATGGCCCACTGGAAAATGTCAGATGTTGGCGGTCCAGTGTTGGAAGATCAGTTTTTCTTTTTGTTTGACAGAGGAGAGATCACTTGTCCATTCACTATCTGTGTCTTGACTCCTTCCTTTTCATTCTTCCTGTTGCTAACCAGCTAGCTATCTGTTTTGATGCTCCAGTCTGTGCCATGAATGTGACCTTTTAGCTCACAATCAGACGATGTGATCCGGCCACTGACAACATGCACATTCCTATCATTGGCTTTTTACAGCGTTAGCAAACGTGTGTGTGTGTGTGTGTGTGTGTGTGTATATCTATGCATGTGTATATAAATGCGTACTTTATAATTATATAATTTCACCAGAATTGTACTGTTATGATTTGTTGTCCCACTTGCAGCACGAGTCCCGAGCCGGGACATTTCTCCACATTCTGCATGAACATGCCTGAATGACATCATCACTTCCTGAGCGTCAGCTGTTTTTAGATCTTCACCCTTCCACTGAGAGTAAAGCAGAGCAGAAAAACTGCCATTAAAATAGTCCACGAGCTCTTGACTCTTGATCCCTTGTTTCCTCTCTTCTGAACACATTTATACCAACCTAAGGTCTCCCCCCCCCCACCTTCCCTACTGTGTGCCGGCCCTCCCTCCCCTCTCCCCCCTCTGGCTGATTGCTGGGCATTAACAATTTAAACTGTTTGCCTTTTTAGTCATGCCAATTGTAATATCGCTTTCGTAGAGGCAGTAGTTAATGAGTTTCTACTTTGGGGGGCTCCCGCCGAGACAACACAGGAATGGATATCTCCCCCTTTTTTTTTCTCTCTCTCTCCCTGTTCTCCTTCAGTGGCTCCCTGACAACTGGGCTCTTATTCTTTCATTAGCAGAAAATATACAAAATGAAAAAAGATCTGAGGGAGTCTGCAAGTTTAGGTCATTTCACTGTGTTGATGCCTCTGTCTGAATCTGTGTGTGTGTGTGTGTGTGTGTGTTTGTGCACCTGAGGCCTTAGTGCGAGTGTAGAATGTGTTCTTAATGAGAAAGCAGTGAGCTAGAAAACTATACATGCTTACTAATCCCTCCCCGTCTTCTCTCTCTCTGAATGATTTAGTTTTTCGGGCGCTAACACGTGAGGCTGTCACATGTCAGAGTGACGACTTCTTGTGCCAAGAAACATCACAAAATGGTGACAGTTCACATCACTCACTGCAGACTTTAAAGATGTCTGTCAAAAGTTTGTGATTGTGGCAGTTTCAACACCATCATCAACGATGACGATGACCTCACAGTAAAACTCATATCCAATGTCAGATAAAGTTCTCGCAGTGTCCCTGCAGGCGTATTCCACGTCTCTACATCACACAGTGTTTTAGTGACTATATGACTAAAACCACAGTTTTTAGGCGTTCACTACGAACCCCTGCTGGTTAGTGCATTAGTTTCCCTCTGTGCTTCCACTAAGGCTGCGTCCACACTGATACGTTTTAGTTTGAAAACACATCACACCTTCTACGTTTCCATTTAATTATATAACAGCATCTTTTCATCGAAATTGTACTGTTTTGAAAAGGAATTGTCAGCCAACTTGCAAAGCGTTCACAGACCGCCAGTGGGCCCCAGCCCACAGGTTGGAAACCACTGCTCAACAGGAAGATAGATATTCTCAGAAAATGGAAGTGCTCTGATGTTTTGCCTCAGATGAAAGAGTTGATGGACTATTTGTTGCCTCAGTGAACTGTCCTGATACTGATCAGAGGAACTTCTAACAAATTCATTTCAAAATTAAGAGTAACTGGTTTTATTGAGTAAGTTTTATAGTTTTAAGATATTTGTATGTGTAAGTAATAACTTCTGCAATATGATAATTTTACTATACTGATTTAATTATGAGGATGTGAATTAACCTCTGGAAGCCTCAGAAAAGTTGTCATAGCTCAGACTGAATTACAATGAAACATTAGACAGTCGGATTGAGACACAGATTCCTGTGCTACACCAGCGTCTGTCTGGTGCTACAGTGCAACTGTCTGTTAATACCCGATACATTTTCGTTCACTTATTTTTATGTCATTTCAGAAAATGTTTGATTGTACACTCATATGTGTTGTGTTTACACATGGGTGGAAATCCTCAGTGGGAATCCACAGTGGGAAGTAAGAGTGTGTGTGTGTGTGTGTGTGTGTGTGTGTGTGTGTTGCATCGGGTTGTGTATGGATGCAAATCATTGCCATAATAACTGGAAAGAAATCATCTGAATACCAAATTTTGACATTTAATCACGACTGAACAACATTTTATCTCGTCTTTATTCTTTATTGCTGGTTCTGCTGATGTGGTGTGACATCAGCAGGAGACAGCAACCAGCTTCATGATACTGGTGACCCAGGATCACTAGTGTTAATTTAGACGCACAGCAGCCGGTGATGTGGAGGTTGTCTGCTGGCCAACTTCTACACAAAGTCGGAAATAATGAACTTCAGTGCAACCCACAGAATACTCAAACAACACGTTATATTGTTGGCAGTAACACAGTAGCTGTGTCTCAATTCTGGGGCCACATCCTTAGGAGGCTGCATTTAAAGACCGATTGCTTCACAGCAGCATGACAAAGCTGTCCCATTCCGAAGACGCCATTAAATATGGCAGAGAAATGCATCCTCCATTGCCCGGGTAACACAAGGATCCAAAAGGGTGTGGGTGGGTGTGAAAAAGAAAAGAGAGAGTTAAAAAGATGATGGGTTTGAAAAAGGTGAGAAAGCAGCAGAGAGAAAGACAGAGATTAAAAGCGACAGCAGACAAAGAAGCAGACGTAACACAGAGAATAAATCAGTCATAAAAGAAGAGAGGAGGATAAAAGACAAGATGAACACGGCTCAGTCGTGATTTGCTCTGTCAGTCAAACTTGTCTTGTTCCTTTGAAAACGTTACAAATAGCTGAAGGTCCCTAACTAGCTAACACCCTCCACTTTAAAGCTGAATGAAGTAAAATGTCCTCTTCAATTCTGCTCTCTGCCAGCGTTAGTTTGTGTGACGCTTTGTAGGCAGCTGTCTGCACTGTGCAACTGTACAATGAGCTTCACTTTCTACTGCAGCAGCGTCACAATAGAAACAATTGAGAGGTCAGAGCCTGATATCTGGTTGTGTAATCCCTCTGACACAGTGTGTCACTATTTAAATAACTGTCGTTCCTTTGTCTATTGTCCATCATCTTTTCACATTATACTTTCTCCTCTCACTTCTCTCTGCTCCCTTTAAACATGGATGCTTCTCTTTAGATGAGGTTGTCCTGTTAAAAACCAGCCTGTGCATAGCCTGTGGAGCAGCTTATCCACCTCCATATCAACTCTGGATGATCGAACGAGCCCACAGGTCGTCTGTCAGCAGGTTACCATGACCCATAGTAACAGTATGACTGTTATGATGGTCAGGAGACACTGCTGTGGGTCATATCAGAGGGTTGATGGTTGTTCAAGTTAGAGGAGCTGACGTTTTAAATTCCCTTTAAATCAAAACTAAAACATAATTTGTCATCAGGTCATCAGAGGTACTGATACAGAGCCTATAACTGTTGGGGAAAAAATCAGGTTTTGGTTTTAAGGGATTCTGGTTAAGGAAACTTTAAATTGTAAAATAAATAGAATTGTTTGTACTATAAATGGTACAAATCACATTGAAGTTGAAGTTTTAATGACAGGCAGTGAAGCAGGTTACAACATCAAAACTTGACAAAACAACTAATTTATGAACCTGAACCATTTAAAATATTAAAAAATCTCAGTGTGCTTGCAATTTTTTAATATCACTCAGGAGGTTGAACTGTGATCAGTACCTGTCGTGTAATGATGGACCCGCGAGGACAGTAGCAGCAGCTGATGAAAAACTCTAATTCTCTTTGAGCTTCTTCGTCTTTCGTCTTTTCTTCTTTGTCTTTTTTGGTTTCGGCATTTTTCCCACTTTCTTGCCCCGTCCTCCCTCTTTTTAGTTTTCCCTCTCTGCCCTTCACCCACATCTCTTGTTCTCTGACCCAAGCTTTTGATTATCTCTGATTTCTTGTCGAAAGGCACAGTGAGCTCACTAATGGAGATTTAAATCATGTATGGCACTGGGGCTCAAAAAGAAGTCAAATCAGTGACTCTCTCTCCCCTCCTTGTCTCATTCATTTTTTGAACCTCTTTTCCCTTCAAAACATAATTTTTGGCATTATTTTATTTCAGTTAACTCAGTTAACCCTGTGCACTGCACTGCACAGGTAAAATGTACATTAGCCTTTTTGCAGGTTAGTAAATAATCTGTTGACCTTTGACTTTCAGGAGTACGGTGTAGGCTGGAGTAAAGCACATTAAGCACATTAAAGAAGAGTTCAGCAATTTTCTTGCTCTTAGTAACATTAACATCTCTGTGCAATTATCACCCCTGTGTTTCACCTGTGTGCGCTTCAGTTGAAGTATACTTATATTATTTTATTTATTTTGTGCTTCATATTCAGGTTAATTCGCACACCTGTGAGTAAAACTTTGCACTTATTTGATAACGACAGCACCGTGATCATAGCAACAAGCACCGGGTAGATATCAACAATGATGCAAGCAATGCTGGTCACAGATCAGTCCTGCAGCTTCACAAGTATCACACACTAACCACTGTAACTACAATTTATAATTTGCTGTTTTGTCTGATGGCCAACAGTGAGGGTTTCCTCTTTGAAAGGCAACTGAGCATTTGCATTCTCTTAAAGTCCGTCTTGTCTTCTTGGTGAAATGAAGCAAAACGAGGGAGTTGATTAGGAACAGAAATAACATATGGTCCCGCTCAACTTTCTCATTTGTCTTGTTTTTGTCTTGTTTCTACATTCATCCCAGAGACAGGTGAGAGCAGAATGATGATGTGATGGTACTAATGCAGCCATTTGTTTTTTAGTGTGTGTTATGTCTGGGTTTCCGCTGCCCTGCCTCTCGCTGCTGAGTTACTCGTGCTGCCACTGTGGATGAAAACAGCAGCTAAACGTCCACTTTGTGCAAAATTAAATAGGACAGATAGTGTGTGTGAAAGTGAGAGAGAGAAAGATTAGGTTTGTGTGTGTGTTTCACAGCGTGGGTCCACTTTTGTGTGGGAATTAGAGAATAAGTGAGCGAGATAAAGAGTGTGTGTGTGTGTGTGTGTGTGTGTGTGTGTGTGTGTGTGTGTGTGTGTGTGGTAAGTGAAAGATGGCTCTCGGGCCGATTTTCCCCGATTCGTCTCACTGATTGTTCACATCTGTCTGAGTCTAATCGGTGGAACGTACATTTTCATCCCGACAAGAGAAGCGCCTCATTTTCTCTTTTCTTTCCCTCATCCCTCCCTTCAGTGTCGAGCTGCTGTGTTTGCCTTGAATGAAGGGAAAGAGCCATTTCTGCTGATACACACACACACAGATCTACAGACAGCTGGGAGTAGGCCAGCTTGAGCTGACACACACTTTTTATCCTAAATATACAGGCAAGATACAGTTCATGTTGTAGTCCTCTGATGAGCTTTGTGTACTACATATGAGTAAGAGGCTAAATATTAAAGTCTGTTTTTACTATAAGTTATAACCTGTAACCTTTCCACATTAAAATGTATAAAAACAACTGGACCTTTGTTCTATATGTTGTTGAGCTGTGTTCTTACATCACTGGACGTCTGGATCTTAAGTTAACAGAGTGTATAAGCTGCTCAGGGACGTCCTGTGTCTGCTGAGGGGTGTCAGTGAATCACTGATTGTTTTTTTTAAGTGAAACTGTTTTATATGGTATTTCTACCGGTTTTAATCCCATGGTCGTCCTCCTCAGCTCCACGCAAAAACCTCCTGAAAGAATCCAAACCAGGAGAAGCTGACAACAATCCCATGAGCCCACACTATTTCATGACGTCACCCATTTTTTCTGTCTACTACTCAACCTCTTAATGTCTCAACCTCCTCTTCTTAATTGTCAGTTTTTATTGTTGACTGTTTGTCTTGTTCGTCTACTTATCTACAAATATCTATAGGATAACATTGATACAGGGTAGGATAACATGTTTTACCTGCTCTGGTAATGATTTCCCTTTGTTTTTTTATTTTCTAATTCAGTGGTCTTTTTTCTTCTAGTTTTCTCAGCCTTGGCAGAGAGAAACTACCTAGTGTGATCTTCAGACCACAGTGTTGCCAGTTCTCTTCACCACTTAGAGGGATTATCAGTCAGGTGAGGTACGATAAATCCTGATGACCTTCCAGGGGAAATTAGGAGTTGGAACAAATAGCGATGAGGCTGTAGAATACAAGCAAGAAGGTAGTGGAGGTTGCATGAGGAGCCTTCGTTTTAATCCATAATCCGTCTGAAATGTTCCATCATCATCCATCCTCCTACAAATCACTTTCATATGCAGCTATTTTGTAATAGTACAGTAGATACATCTTGGAGGAAATGAAATTACAGACAAATTATGTTTTACCATCACCCCTTCCTCCACGTCCATATGTTTGCTGCAGAATAGAAATATCACATTACTTCTGGCATCTCTTCCCGAATTCCTTCCGTCACTGGAGAAGCCTCATCTGCTGTATCTGAGGTTTGTCAGGGCTACACCCCTTGTTGTTAGCCTGACGTGACAGATGGTTTGTTATACAGAACCATCTGGGAAGGCTTTGTCGGAAACTTTGGGAAATGCCAGGTGCTTTCAAAAAATAAATAAATAAATAACTGAAAAAAACTTGGCATGTGATTGGATTAACCATCTGTCCATCATCATGACGTAGTAGGAGACAGCCGAAGAGGAAGCACAGCGCAACCACAAGCCACTGTCTAAGGAGCTTTGAAATCCAGCCCATACTTGGGCCACATGCTGATTGTCTGCTGTCCCAGCATATGGGACCAGGTACACGGTACCACGGCCCGAATCTGGCCCTTATACAGCCTGACTGTCAGATGCAACTTCCACATCTGGACCAATTCTGGGGCACACAGAGAAAATGTTTTGACTGTCGGCCAATTCTGGACTGTAACAGCTGGAGTCTGCCCAGATGTGGAAGTTTATAGGCCAGATTCGGGCTGATAACCCAGACATGTGTTGGGCCAGAAGTTTTATTTTGTTACGTAGTTAGCATGTAGGTAGATGATTCTTTGTGTCTTTGTGAGGACAATGTGGACATGAAAGAACCTCCAAAAAAGTCGCCTCTCTGTAGCTGCCAGTAGCTCCTCCCTCATGGGATGCTGATTGGGTTGAACAAGTGAATAACTCAAAGCCTGGCATGGTTTCTTGCCTCGCAAGGTTACCTGACTGTCTATACATTTCTCCTATGGCTAACTTTGGCCTCTGCTGTTCAGATGACATGTTATATACCAATAAAACCGATAAGGCCAGAAGAACATAGTGGTCTAAGGGTCACAAGCCAGACTATATGGGCTGGTCAACACAAGCAAGCAGTTTGAAGTTGTGTGATTGTGTAAATAATGTATCTTTACCTTTACCTTTATATCATATGAGATTTTGAAAATCAGAAAAAAACTGTGTTTGGACATTAGCTGCAGAAGATCTTACTTTTTTACACAAGAGTTTAAATAGGACAGCCGTGTGTGTCTGAGAGACACGGTGCTGCTGTGGCTGTTAAAAGCCCGTGGACACCCACATGAGTTTGTTTGTTTGTTAAGAGCCCAATTAGCTTTTGCATTACAGCAGGGGTCTGTACAGTTTTAATGTTGACAATACAACCATACACATTCACAGTACTCATCACAATACACATGACGCAACAATACACATAATAATGCACATGACAATAACAACAGGCTCAATTTAAATAACACAACACAAAGAAAATGAACAATTATTTTCAGATAAATATCATCCTGTGACACTGCATGCTCAAGGAACTATAGTGCAAAAGTATACTTATTAATTAGAAAATGTCTTCTTAGTTAATGTTCTTTTAGTGTTTTTTGAAACCATATATATATAATTTTGTTGTGCTGCTTTGGGAGTGAATTCCATTCCTGCACTGCTCTGTATGTTAGTACGTTAAGCTGATGTGGTTTTAGATTTTGGCAAATTACATCAACAGTGTTTTCAATGAGTGTGGGTTGTAGTCAGGTTGAAGTTGGATGGATCTGTGAAGGGAATCATGTGTTGTTGCTGCTGTCAGACAGGCGACAGGTGCAACAGAGCTAAGAGGAGATAGGACATGACATAAAACCCATCTAAGAGCCTTTTTACAGCTTTTAACTACAATAACAAGTCTGGTGTAATGTAATAATTTCAACATTGTAAACAGCTCTTAAGTGTTTATGGTTGCAGAATTACAACATCAAACCTGTGGGGAAAATGATTTTCAAGCAGGAAAGAATAAATAAAGAGTTTGAAAACAGGGATAACACCATGCAAAGTGAGCGATGAGCGACTGCTGAGCAAATATTTAGAAAATCCCAACAGTTTGTGGCATGAAATAAGTGAATTTCAAGTTGTACATTCACACACACACACACACACACACACACACACACACACCGTTTCCCCAAATAACCCCATCTTCATCTTTCATTCTGCATAATGAGACTTGTTCATCTCTTTTTTCCATGTGCACTTTCTAGCCATTTCTTTTCCTTTCCTCCATTTTTATTGCCCTCATTTGATTATCTCTCCTTTTCCATTCCCTTCTCAATATGTTTTCTTTCTCTGTTCTGTCCTCTCCTCTTTTTTCATGTCCTCTGTGGTTTGTCTCTGTCTTTGCCTAATGAGCCTTGTCCCATCCTCTTCTCTCTCTGATACCCTGGTTACCTTTGTCAATTTGTCTCTTCTCTTCCTTTATCCTCTCATCCCTCTTCATTCATTTTTCTTTTCTCATCACCATCCCTTTCTTCCATTTTCTCTTAGTTTCTCCTGTCTTTGACTATTCAGCTTCCCTTTTCCTCATTCCCTTTCATTTCCTTCCCTTGTAACTTCACGCCTTCCCTTTCCGTCCAACTTCTCTCCCTTTCCATTTCTTCCCAGATTCACTCTCTAATGGCCTGCCCTTTGCTGTCTGACCACAATAGTCTTAGCATTTGGATTACTGTAATGGGGCTTGCATCACCCTCATATGATCAGCCATCTGGGGTTAGCTGCCTTTTAGCATCCAGTTAGTATCACCCCAACAGAATCGACTGAGAAAGCTAAGCTGGAAAAGCACTAATCTCCCAGCACTGGCCATTGTTAGTGTCCCTGACGGCCTCTGTGCTAAAAGGGGGCTAATTGATGTTGCCGCCTGCTTATTGTCGGCCTTAGGAGGAAGCGGATAATTGTTGACTGCATGTATGTAAGGGAAGTGATGTGGAGCAAAGGATGCTTGGGTCAGGCCTCAAAATGACCAACTGCTGAAGCGAATATTGGATAGAACGGAGATGACTTTGACTGACACACTTTGTGATAAACTTCTAATATCCGCCACATTGTTCTCTCCGATTACTGTCATTTAGTAGCTCATTTGTAAAACCTTCAAAGGTTCTTTAAAGCTCCACACAGTCTAAAGGTAGATGTCCATGTGTTGGTGATTATAAAGCAGGTCTAGGATCTATATTAATTCTGTGAAAGTATCAAAGCCTCAGTCCACAGAGAAATGCACACAGCCTGTATTCAGAAACTGAGCCTTAAAACCAGCCGTCAGGACTTCTGAAACTTTGTGATGTCACAACAAAGTAGTCACCGCCCTCAGCCACACCCCAAGCCCCGCCTACCTGGACCCACCATCCAACCTTGCAGGATTTGGTTTCTCTGAGTGTTTGTCTGAAATCTGCTCTATCTTTATTGGATCACGCAGTAAACAGTCAGCCAATCAGAAGAGAGCCTGACCCACCTGTTGTTACTAGAGCTCCTGAGAGAAGCCTGAGAGAGGAGATTCTTAAAACCACAAATATATCTTCTTATGGATATCAACACTTCAAATAAAACGCAGGAAAAGTTTAAAATATGGGACCAATAAAACTGCAAATATCATTGCAGTATCAATAACTATCAATATATCAATAACATGGTGATGAAGGTTGAACACCTGTTTGCTGATAGGTGGCAGATACAGTAGACATCCCTATCCTGTCACTTTAGATTTTCCTAAAACAGCATATAGGTGGTTATCTCCAAATAAACTATAGTGTCCCTGTTCATTATAATGAAGGAACATTTAATATTGTGCAATAGTTTTTTAAAAGTTTAGAGGTCATTGGACGGGGGAGTGCACAGACAGCAGAGATACCTCTGCTATTTTTGTGTGAGTGTATCTGTTGTGAAATGGGAGCAGACACACTCACTAAGTTATTCTGCTGTAACCAGGTTATCCCCCGTAAAGTCATTTCTACACAGCTGTACAGCAGTAACACCATCTGCGCACAGTGGATTTAAAAGCAAAAAGAATGGAGCACTGCTTTCTTATCTGTCAGCCTGCAGCACTGCCAGGCCAACTGATAACTCAGCACACACACATTAACACACACACACACAAGCTCACAGAGACAGACATTCTTAGGCACAAACACACCTATAACTTAATGCCAGTGACAGATGAATGGCCCCTGTTGTGGCAATTCGATGGTGTGATAATTAAACAAACAAAAGAATTATTTTCATCCTGTGTCAGCCAACTGTGTGTGTGTGTCTGTGTGTGTGTGCGCGTGCTCACATCTGTTTGACAATTTGTGTGCATGTGTATTGGTCTGTGTGGCCCATTAATGGGGTCATAACTCAGTTTTTTGCTGTTTCCTACAGATGACTGTGTGTGTGTGTGTGTGTGTGTGTGTGTGTGTGTGTGTGTGTGCGCACACATGCGTGTGTACGTGCGTGTGTGAGAGAGAGAGAGGTGCAGCCCTGGGGTGATCTTTACATCATTTGGCCTTTCACAGCAGTGAAAAACAGCTCACCTATTTATTTTAATGCTGTTTGTTTTCTACTTTTTTGAAGGATGTTGAAAGTTGCACTTAATGTAAACATCAAAGAGACTTTTACTTTTTTAAAGAACCATCTGCATGTTTTAGCCTGTTTAACAGACATGTGAGCGGCTGCTGTTATTAAAACCTCCCAGATATGTGAGTATTACAGGTTTCCATTCAGTTCGGATTTGATCATATCACTTGATCTAGTTTTATTTTTCTTGAAGGTGCTGCTATCATTTAACACAATGGTTCTCAAAGTGGAGTCTAGGGACTCAAGCAAAAAGGGGAGTAGTTGATTTTCATAATTCCAGTTGTAAGTAACACAGTGACAGAATGTATGACTGTTTTGGTCATGGGTTTCAAACGCTTTTCTGTAATAAAACATCCAAAAGCAAAAATCTTATCAGTTGGGGTCTGTGGTGTAATTTGTGTTGGTTTAGGGTCCTTGATGTGAAAAAGTTTGAGAACCACTGGTTTAAGATATCATTGCATGATAATGCATCTTAAAGTCAGTCCAATCCCTCTATGAATCAAATTCATATTGGATAACTGTGTGTTTTGCAACTCACAGACAGACAGAACAGCTTTAACATGGACAACTGCTACAAACATGAAATATAATGTTTCAAGTCCAGGGAAAAGTGAGATGATTTTAAGAACATGTGAGACAAAACTCATTTGGTTTCTCAAACTTTTCAGTAGCCTGCTCCAAAGTCAAAAAACAGCATTAGGGAAGTTCTATTTGCACATATCCGCATATAGCAAACACCATAATGTTGAGCAATGTGCAAATATCTACTAAAAAATGTCCTTCTTGCAAACCATCATTGAATTTAAACCATGTTTTCCCAGTATCTGAGTTTAGGTACGTGAGCAGGGTTATGAAAGCAGTGAAGCACTCATTTAAATCGAGAAAACAGACATCTTAGGCTTGATCTACCAGGCAGTGCCATTTTTTCTTAAAGTGGCAGAATTCACTACATTTCTCTCATAATGTCTTCATATGCTTATTCTTTATTTTCTGGGTTGTAGTTTTCCAGTAGAAGAGCTTGGGAAGTGGAGTTTGGCATGTGATCAGATACTGGAAAAGGCTGTGACAGCAGATGTGAACAATCCAGTTTAGTTTAGTGTTAGGCCTCTCAGTGCCAGTGGACACAAGGTGAGGTGATTTTTCACCTTGTGTCCTCAACTGATAACGTTTGCAAACACAGTTCTTATCAGCGAAGCAGACATCTTGGAGACGTTTAGTTTTTATTGCGGAGTATAAAGCCCCATATTTCCAGGTTTTACTGAAAATGAAGCAGTTCAAGTCCAGTGAAGAACCTTAGATGGCACAAAGGTAAGCTGTAGACTGCCCAAGGGCAAAAGAAAAACCAGAAATTGGTTTGTAAATTTCTCTGCAGCCCAACGTGGATTATTGCTGGGAGCTGGTGGTAGTGACTGTCAGCTGTCGTCGTCTTTTCAAACTCTCGTCCTGTCAAAGACAAGCCCATAGCCAGCAGGTTATGACCCATAGTTAGGTTCTGTTGCTAGGCGACATCTAGTGGTTGTAGTGATGATGACAGGAGCAAAGGGAAAAGTGCGGTGACGTAGTTTATAGAGCGACAAAGTCCACGTCAAGAGGAGGTTGGGGTGGATGGATGAATATGACACAGGAGAGCGGTGTTCGATTCCCATGTGACAGGAGCAGTTTATGTTGTTTCTATTATCCATGACCGTTCACTGTAATTATTGTAACCATGACAACAAAGATTGTCTACTGTTGAGGAAGTACTTATTTTAACCCGAATCACCACCTTTTTCTAAACCTAACCAAGACATGATCAAGCCACAACAAAGGCCGGTACACCGCTCTCGGTACAGCCCAGCTGGTTAGCTTGCTAACATTAATGTTTCTTTCTGGAGACAGCTCTTGGTGAGTAAAGGAATGAAGTTTGATGCTGTACTCACAATTCTTCTTTTATCCTGGTTAGTTAACAGCTCTTAATGCTAACGTTAGCTAACGTAGCAATAGCAAAAACTCCTTTAACTCATTTTTCCTGCAGCAATGGAAGTAAGTGAAGCCTTGAAAGATTAAAGAGGCAAACTTCCTCTGATTGATGACTTGCAAACCCTTTGTCTGCACAAAGGCAGTGTTAGAAAGATGGTGAACACAGGAAGACAGACCGGCTGGTTTAGAAGAGAAGAACCAGACAGAGGCTTCACATGATGAAGACCAGCACATCTCCAGACTCAAACCCATGGAGCTGGTTTGGGATGAACTGGACAGGAGGTGAAGGTAAAGCAACCTGACAGGGACACACATCAGTGGACGACATGAGTTCAGCTGCTGGAGGAGTCAAACATTTAGATTTAGATAGAGTTGAGATTCCATGATTGTTTTTTTTTTTAAGTTTATCTATTTTTTCTATACTTCATTCCAGAGTATACTGACATATTACACTGTGTACATTTCAGTAACAACTGGAAAATTCAGCATATGCACATCAACCCAGTAAGCAACAGCCTTGCATCATTGGATTGCAGCTATACTTATACTTTTTTAAAAGCATTAGTTTCACTTTTCTTTTGGGTTTTCTAGGAGTAAATGAGAGTTTAAATTTCATGTTGTTCCTCTGCTGTAAAGGCCCGGTGTGGGTTTCAGAACTTGAAGTTTTTTTTTATTGCCTCGGAGATAGCAGCGGTTCTGAGTAATATGACTGCAGTGTTGTTGATGGTGGATATGAGCAGATAGGACAATGTCCAAGGTCCAACGCAGCATGAGTGCATTATAATAAGGTCCTGCACTTAAAAATGAGATAATAGTGTTTGGTGTTTTTTTTTATATTTAAAACCCACTGAAGAGGCTGTCGCAGTGGTTATACTGAGGTGCTCACTGTCCAACCCAATTAATTTCTTTATATGTCTGTCATTTTTTCAATCATGTCCTCTGAGGCCACATAAACTAATAAGTTTTAAAATGTGTCCACACTACTCTGGAGTTTTTGAACCCATAAAACAGAGACAGTTTAAGTCTGGACAGGCAGAAACTGAGACATTTGGAAATGATGACGCAGACACCAACGCTTGCTTGTTTTCCACCACCATGACCGGCTCATACTCGTGTAGCTTTCAGTGAAAGTTTTCTGGTCTTACTGTTGGGTACTGCTGTTCCTCATTCCTAGTGTTTTCTGCAGCTAAGCAGAAACTAAGCTGCTTCCTGTTTACACTGGCACACGCATGCCCGAATCAGGAGAATAGTTGTGTGATTTGTGTTTTCAGGCGTGTTAGTTTGGAGTATAGAGATTAGTATTGATGTAGAGCTGAAGCGCTGATCGTTTTCATTTTAAAACTTCAAAATGAAAGTGTATTAGTGTTGATGTAGCCTGAATGATACTTTACTTTACTTTCTTCCTTTACAATAGTAAAGGAAGAAAAGAATGCAATAACTATTTTGCTCTTTTATTTACATTGAACTGTAAAATATTTAACAAATGGCAGTAATATGAGTTGTGCACCTCTGGAGATAAGGGCTGTTTGGTTCTGATGTGGAGCCTTTAGAGGCCCAACTTTACAACAGGACAGCGAGCAAACAATTCATTTTTAGCCCAGTATCTTATCATCGAGGCTGTACTTGCTTGACTGGTTCCATCCAGTTTCTCTTCCAGCTACTCCACTCAGAGAATCTCCATGTCTTTCATCTCTCGAAGATGACCTAGACCGTAGACACCTCCTTTCATCTCACCATCACCTCCCATCAGCCAGGACAGAGAAAAGAGAAATATGTGCTGTTGAAGAAGAAAGGTATCCACATCCAAAAATAAAAAAATAAATGTTTGGCAGGTGCTGGACCAAGCAGGAGATATCAAGGAAAAAAAATCTCCTACCGAACCTGCACACTTCTACATGCATTATCATTTTAATTTACTGTTGCTGTGCAATGTTTTAATCTGTCAGAGATCCATAATTATTACTATTATTATGTACAAGACAATGACAACAAGCAACACACTCCAAAATGAGTAGCTGTTGCATTGTAACAGCTAATTGGGATTTTAATAAACATGCCCCGACTTCAAGGCTGTTTGGTTCCAGCCCAAAGCAAACGTGTTAGATTTCAGAGGACTATGGAGTAATCATCAGTCACAGGTGGAAACAATGACAAAGCAAAACAATACGATACTCAGCCTCATCAGCTCCACACATGCCACATCCCCCATGAGCCTGCAGCATATGTTTTCAGATTCATACACAACTGAAAAGATGCAAAAAAAAAAAAAAAGTCCTACCACATTTCTACCATCAGCACTTCTTCATTCTGCAACAGAATCCGTCTTCCTGAGGACTTGATACTCCACGTCCCCCAAAGCAGAGGTTGACGTGCAGCTCCATCTATCACTCTGAGCAAACCACAGCTGGAAGGAGGTGATGTGTCAGGTACAAGGCGGAGACACCCATCACGAAGAGGCAGTATAATGTGCCTCTACATCTTGTAGTGTCAAGAAAATGTTGAATGTTATGGCCAGAAGCCCCCCCACCTTCCTGTCATATAACACCCAAGGTCTCAATTACTCATTCATTAGTGACGGCTACAGTAGCATGATAACATTAGCTGACTTGCTGTTACCAATATTATCAATGTGTTCTTCAAATGTTGCTATGCTAGGTGGCTAACTGTCAGCATTACTGTGGAGCATACCACAGCAGTGCTAGCGTGGGCTAACGGTGGTGTATGGATTGGTTTTTTTGCAGGCTCTCGTGCCCATGTGGTAAGTTTATTCATTTGTGTGTTTAGTGGACACCTTCCCTGAGCTTGGTAACACCTTGCTGTCTGAGAACGTGAAGGGAGGAGGAGGCCGATGAAGAATTTGTTTTAGTCTGAGATGCTGGTGATCTAGTGCGACATCACCTTTAAAAATATTGGATCTCCACGTTTCTTCTTTGCTGGAGAGAAAACGGAGCAGCAGAGCGTCACAGCCCCTCTGTTTTCATTCCAGATGTTGCAGCAGTACTCTGGACAAAAAGAGGATATTTCAGAAATTTTACCTAAAAATGTCCAAAGCTTGTTGTGTAATTACACTGAGAGAGACAAAGAAGCCTGTTCTCTGGCAGACTGCAATGCTGTGAAAAGGCCACTGAGCTGAGCAGGAGGGGGCAATCAAGAGTCACCTGAGCAACGCACTCCGTGGTTGTGTGTATGCATGCGTGTGTGTGTGTGTGTGTGTGTGTGGAAAAAGCAAGGAGTGTGACTAATACAGTTGAGGTTGGGATTAACTTTTCCACCCTGAGTATCATGCTTTTTAAACCTCCTGACACAATATGCTCTCTAACACACACACACACACACGTGTGCACACACGCTATGCAAATAACTGACTTAAAATAGCAAATGTTTACTGAGATGAAAGGTTTGGCTTATTTTCTCCCCTCTAAGAGGATCCAAGCCAAAATGAGTGACTGCCAACAATTTCTGTGCAAGTGTGCGTGTATGTGTGTGAATGAAAATCTGGCTCCTTTGTACCTTCACACTTCCTTGGCATGTCTTCAAACACAAGTTTGTAATCTAGGTCCGTGTCATTGGCATAACAAAGAGAAGCGCGCTCCGGTAACATGTATTATTCTTTAAATCTGCTTCTCTTTTTCTCTGTAATGAGGTGTACTTCAACTATCATCATTTTCACAAATATTTGCCGTCACTTCCCACCTCTCTCCCATCCTGTATCCTTTCCTTTTTTCCTTCTGTTGAGGTTTAAGAATTATGTACATCATTTTCTGTTTGGTAAGATTTTGTTACTTGAAATTTGTTACATTTCATCCCAGCAATTATTTTCTTTTTTCAATGGAGTATGCTGAACAGACAACTTAAAATCCCTCTGGGTATTTTACAAATACATCAGGTCATTTATATTGGACATATTAAAGGCTGACTTTCACTTTGAAGTTAAATTTCACACTGTGTGAAATCTTTCAAGCTGTAATGCAGCCCCTTGGTCATCAGGTATGGCCGTCAGTCATTAAGAGAGTACTTTCTTAGAAATCTATGGAAGCTCGCTCACTGCAGCATTGCCCGTGCATTGCATCATGGCTGATTGAGGCTTGAAAATAAAAAGAAAATGCTCAATGGCTGCCACACGTGTATCTATTCTTGGATTGTACAAATGGTGAGAAACAAAGCGTCTGTTTGTTGGTGTATATTGAATCGAAAAAGGAACATGTACAACGTGAGAATCCTTTACTGTTTTTTTTTGTGTGTGTGTGTGTTTCCTTGAAGAGCAGACAAACTACTAATGCATTATTGTGTTGTGGTTGATTTCAGCCCAGCTTTTATTTATCGGTCTCAGGCCACAGTACTTTACTCTGCATAATAATAAATTTGATTAAGACTTTTCTTGACTGCTCCTTTCTAAACAAAGGAATTAGTTCATGTTTCATTCCCTCATTGTTAACACTGCTGTAAATCTATTACAATATGATTTGATCCAACCAGCTCCTCCAGCCACAACATCCAATAACCCTCTGACACGACCCATAGCAGTGTCTCCTGAAATAGCGCCTCTAAGATGGCAGGTGTACTGGACCTTGGTTGCCATGACTACTACAATGGTCATGACTTGGTTAGGTTCAGGAAAAGATGGTGATTCGGGTTAAAATAAGTTCTTCCTCAACATCGGACGATCTTTGTTGTCATGGTTACAATGATAACCACAAACAGTCATGGATAATAGAAACAACATAAACTGCTCCTGTCACATGGGAATCGAACACCGCTCTCCTGGGTCATATTCATCCATCCACCCCAACCTCCTCCTGACGTGGACTTTGTCGCTCTATAAACTACGTCACCGCACTTTTCCCTTTGCTCCTGTCATCATCACTACGACCACTAGATGTCGCCTAGCAACACAACCTGACTATGGCTCATAATAGCATGTGGGCTCATTTGATCATCCAGAGTTGAAATGGAAGTGGTCTGTCTCACGCTGTGACTGGACCCAGTGACAAACTGAAGGGTCACTGAACTCCCCCTTTTCCTGAAGACTTCAGTGAGCCTAGCAAAAACGCTAGAGATGAGCTGTTCCTCTGCGAAGGCAAATGAGTAGAGTCCAGACTGCACCATCCCGTTCAGTCACAGGCACCAGCACCAGCTCCTGCACAAGGCAGGAAGAATAGAGACAAAGAAACTTATCAATACCAGGGTCACGATCAGAGCATCATCCAAAGAAGTGAACCTCTCAGCCTCTTCTTTACCTAATCCCTCCCCTCTCATCCGTGCGGCACCTCTCTCCCCCTCACTCCCTCCCTCTCTATCACTCTGCTGTAGCTCTCTTTGTCTCACCCCCCCACCCGTCTGTATTCCCTCCCTGACATCTGCTCTGTGTCTGCGGTATAAAACGAGTAGGACAGAGGTGAAGAGACAGAGCAACAGTATAATAAAATCAAAGCAGACTCATTACTGAAGGTCCCCTGAAGGGCTGAGATAGGTGTGTTTTCCTCAACAAGCCATCCATTTCACTCTGATTGTGATGTATTGTACTCGGGGACAACAAGCCAGCAGTGTTTGCTAATGTCCCACTTTGTCCAATAGATCAGGCTTATTTGTTTTGTTGCATTTCAAAACACAGATTTTGCTCTTTTACATGTGAAAAGCTTTGTCACTGCAGTACAGTACAGCAGAAAACTCAACAATAAATTCACTTTATACTTAATGTTTATACCTGATTTTATTAAAGGCTCCATATTTGTTGATATCCATAAGAAGATATATTTGTGCCTTTAAGAAAAAATCCTGTAAGGTTGGATGGTGGGTCCAGGTGGGTGGGGCTTGGGGCAAAGCAGGCACCGCCCTGGTGACTGCTTTGTTGTGACAAAGGTACAGAAGTCGGCTCATTTTAAGGCTAAAGGTTATAGTCAGTTATATTGTAAGCACCATTACTACATTTTAATGACTCTGTGAAATCAGATATATGGAACACAATTTATGCACTGAGACGTCAGCACACAGCAGACATGACAGGGGTCACAATGTTCCAACTTTAAGAGTAAATGTGATAAAATTGCTTCTGTTCTGGAAAGAATGTGTCACTGCTGGGACACAGAACAGTGGAGCACAGAGAACAATTTGTACAGAAGAGGTCCAGGACAGACCAGGTCCAGATTATACTCAGGTACAGGTACAGGTTGAGTCATGTTTTGAATGGACAGATGATTAAATACATTACAAAAACTTGTGTAAAACATTTATTATTTAAATTATTATTTGTCTATTAAAACACAAAAAACTACAAGTGGAAAAAATCTACAAATGGAAATAAAAACTACAATTTGGATTTTGATTCACAGATTACATCGCTTAGAAAATCTCAGTTGGCCACTGAATATTTTTATTTTTGGTGCAGGAGATGAAAAGTTTGACTTATTTGTATAAATCGGTTCTTTAAGCTTGTGGCTCTGAAACTTTTCACATCAGGGACCATAAACTGACCGCAGACCCCATCAATAAGATTTTAGATGTTTTATCTCAGAAAGTAAAATAGTCACACATTCTGTCATTGTGTTACTTATGGATGAAATTATAGTTCAAATAAATAAATGATTCCCCTTTTTCCCCCCCAAGGACCCCTGGAGGTCTCTTGATCACACTTTAAAACCAAAGAGGGTAGTTAAAAGGCAACATTTCTTTATAGGCTTAAAACAGTGGTTCTCAAAGTCTATTTTACCAGTTCACAAATCTAATCCGACAGGTTAACAAGGGTAGTTAGAGCTGAATACTTTTCTGATCTTAAGGCTCCTTCGTTCCCCTTTTCTCACACTTGTGATCATGAACACTCTGCTCCAGAACTATCTGCCAGACACAGAAATGACTTCAGTGCCAGTCTGCTCCTCACACACTGGGCGAGGTGACAAATGGGCCACTCTCAGCTCTCAAGAAGTGGAGGGAAAAAGCTTAATTGCACACACACATAAACACAATCTGAGTCATAACAAGGCTTGAAGCAGCGAGTAAATACTGCAAGCACACAAATATTTCAAATAGATTCCGGGATGCAGACGATGAATTCACACACACAAAAAATAGATTAAAGTACACACATGCATGCATGTAAATAAACATGCGGTAAAAAAGTAAAAGCTATTGTAAAGAAGGGAATTATGGGACTTGAACACGCACACACAAACTCTGAGCCCTGAAGAATTGCCTTAAGTCAACAGCACATACATATAAAAACTTGTATATATGCGCACACACACACACACACACACACACACACACACACACAGACCCACACCAGCCACCAGCGGATGAGGTTAAACACAGCTTAACACAATAGGAGTGTTTTTGGGTCAGCGGTCCCTTAGCGTGGCGGACAGACGCTTCACTGACACAATATCCTTTTAACAACATCATATAATGGAGGCTGCAGGCACACTTTACGGCTTAGAGCGGCCTCTTTAACTGCTTAGACTAAGCTCCTTTGTGGCACTAAAAAAGAGCTGCAGAGGGTGAAAAGGGGCAAAAAATTACGCCATCCTCTTCAGATGATAGCCAGACAATAGCCACATGCTTAACAGATTAGACAGTCATAAGGTTTTTGATGCACTGTAAACAAAGCTAAGTAGAGGATTTTCACTTTCCCCTCCTCCGTTCACTCTCCCTTTGTTTGGACAGTTATCCACTTTGCACCACTTTGTCTCTCACATGCTCAGATGTGTTTTAAAGGATGAGCCCATGCTCGGGTTTAGCTTCGGAGCAACGAGCTAAGCTAAAATCGTTGAGGGGATTGTGGTTGTAAATATCACTGCGTCCCCTTATGGGGATGCTGCCTTTTTTTCTTTCAAATGATACACAACAGACAGCTACTGCTTTTATTTTATGGCCCCAGTGTACTGACAAGGCTTTAGTCCAAACTGTGGATGAGGAGGATGAAAGTCAAGACAGAAGTGATGAGTCATCATGATTTTAAGACGTTTATTGTTTGCTGCTTTTTCTTTCTGCTGTTTTTTGTTAGAGTGCAGATTAATTGAAGTGAACAAATGCAATCCAGCCTCCTCCTCTCTCCTGTGCCTCCTCTCCTCTGTATCCTCCTTCTATTGTCACAGTATCTAAACTGCAGGCTAACTGTGGAATTATGTAAACCCAAGAAACTGGGTTTATAGTCTTGGTTATGATGCTGCAGTGTTAAAACATTGTTGAAGCAGGAATGAGGAGAACTGTCTGTGGAAATTCACCTTATTCATCCAGGTGAACCACATCAAGACAAAATGAACTATCAACCAACAGAACATATCAGCTTAGTGCAATCTCACAGCCTCTACAATGAACTGAATCTCTGTGAAATACCCACAATGAAAGTTCACTCTACTTTCAAGTAGTCTCATGTTTCCGAGACTCTCTGTACTTTTACACTTTGCTGAATAACTTGTCATCCACCTTCACAAAGAAGTGTCTTCACTGGATTAGGATCAGCCCAAGTTTCAACCCACCGTGATGTCACCCATTGGTTTGTGAACTGCCGTTTTGTAATTTGGCCTTCGCCATCTCGGCTCTTCAGCACTGGCTTCACTTTTCAGACCCAGAATCTATGTCTAGTTTTATAGAGAGTCTGTGGATCGGCCTCATCTAGAGGACCTTATCCATCTCTTATACTTATCCTAATGACATTTCAGTGACATAACAAACATCATTAGATATGTGATGAGTTAAAAATAGATGCAATTGGTCACCATGTCACTGTATTGGAGTTTATAACGGTGCTCATGTGTTAGTCGGACATTCAGTCAATATGTTCTTCACACTGCACAGCAAACATATTCTTTAGTGACTTTCACTTTAGAACCAGATTTAACCAAATCAGTGGACAGGGAGGGGAGAGAGAGAGAGAGAGAGAGAGAGAGACTTGTGCATGAGGGAATAAACAAGAATGGGTTAGAGAAATGCAGTGGTTCTCAGAAAGTAATGGTGTCAGCAGGACAACATGGACTTTACTGGACACACTGTTTACTGGATTCACTGAGTCTGAGACCGACCCAGCAGCAGTAGAATAGTACCAGGTACCAGGCCTGAAGTAATCAGCGAATAAGACACTAACTGAAAGTAAAGGCATAAAGGTAAGTTTTAAATTTGGATTTAAAACCTTCAACAGAGTCAGAGAGCTGTCCTAAAGGAAGGGGGGCACAATAGGAAAAACCCTGCAGGCTTCTTTTTAAGTATGGGGACAGACAGGGGCCCTGTATCCTGAGAGCGGAGAGCACAGGATGAAATATAAGGTTTAAAGAGATCAAACAGGTATAAAGGCACCTGCACATCTATGATTCTGTACGTCATCATAAGCGCCTTAAAGTCTGATCACACATGGAAAGAGCCAAGGAAGGGAAGCTAAAATTTGTGTAATGTGGTCCGATTTTCTGGATTTAGTTAAAATTCCAGCTGCAGGATTCTGAACAATGTGAAGACTTTTAGCACTAGTATGTGGTAGACCTTCAAACAAAACATTACAGCAATCAAGTTTGGATGACACAAAGCATCTCAGCATCTGCCAGAGAGGAGACATTTTACCTGTTACCTGGGTGCAAGAAGACGGTCCTGGTTGTGTCTTCAGTGTGCTGGTCAAAACAATTCAATTCAATTCAATTCAATTTTATTTGTATAGCGCCAAATCATAATATACATTATCTCAAGGCACTTTACAGGGTAAGGTCAAGACCTTACTTTGTTACAGAATAAACCCAACAGTTCCCACAAAGAGCAAGCGCTTGGCGACAGGGGGGAGGAAAAACTCCCTTTTAACAGGAAGAAACCTCCAACAGAACCGGGCTCGGGGTGGGCGGCCGTCTGCCTCGACCGGTTGGGTTTAGGAGAAGATAGAAAGAGGGGGAGGGGGAGGAGAGGGGAGAGAAGAGAGAGAGAGAGAGAGACCAGGAACAGCTGTGTCAGTAATGGTGTTATCAATAATAATGACAGGTAACAGTGGTTAATAGTAAAGATGAGTAGTGGTGGATCTGGATCCTGCTGCTCCCGGGGCAGAGATACCTGCAGAATGAGGACAGAGAGAGGGAGAGAGAGGAGAAGCACAAACTACAGGAGAGAAAAAATACAAAGTTAATGGCATGAAGTTATCGAGAGAGAGAGGGGGAGAGAGACAGAAATAGAGAGAGAGCGCCCAGTGAATCATGGGAATCCCCCAGCAGTCTAGCTCTATAGCAGCATAACTAAGGGATGGGTCAGGACATACCCGAGCCAGCCCTAACTATAAGCTTTACTAAACAAGACAGTTTTAAGCCTGATCTTAAAGGTAGAGAGGGTGTCTGCCTCCCGAACCCACACTGGGAGCTGGTTCCACAGGAGAGGAGCCTGATAGCTGAAGGCTCTGCCCCCCATTCTACTCTTACAAACTCTGGGAACCACAAGTTGACCTGCATTTAGAGAGCGAAGTGTCCTATTGGGAAAATAGGGAACTATAAGCTCTCCAAGGTACGATGGTGCCTGACCATGAATGGCTTTGTAGGTGAGGAGGAGGATTTTAAATTCGATTCTAGAGTTTACAGGGAGCCAATGCAGAGAGGCACAGGAGAGATGTGATCTCGTTTCCTATATCCTGTCAGTACACGTGCTGCCGCATTCTGGATCAGTTGGAGGCTTTTTACTGAATTTTTGGGACATCCTGACAATAAAGAGTTACAGTAGTCCAGTCTTGAGGTAACAAATGCATGAACTAGTTTTTCAGCATCCTTTAGACATAGAATGGGTCTGATTTTAGCAATATTGCGCAGGTGGAAGAAGGCTGTCCTAGAGACTTGCTTTATATGAGAAGTAAAGGACAAGTCCTGGTCAAAAATGACACCAAGGTTTCTGACTGTAGCACTGGAGGCCAAGGTGATGTCATCCAAAGTCAGTATATTATCACATAGTGTGTCTCTGAGGTGTTTTGGGCCAATTACAATAACTTCAGTTTTGTCTGAATTTAAGAGTAAGAAATTAGTGGTCATCCAGGTTTTTATGTCCTTAAGACAGACCTGAAGCTTGGCTATCTGGTTAGTCTCACCTGGCTTCATGGATAAGTACAGCTGGGTGTCATCTGCGTAACAATGGAAATTCATCTGGCGCCTCCTAATAATGTTTCCCAGAGGGAGCATATATAGACTGAAGAGCATTGGTCCTAGCACAGAACCTTGTGGAACTCCATGACTAACTTCTGTGATGATAGAGGAGTCATTATTAACATGAACAAACTGGAGTCTATCTGACAGATATGACTTAAACCAGCTTAGTGTGGTTCCTTTGATGCCGACCATATGTTCTAGTCTCTGTAATAAAATCTTATGATCAATGGTGTCAAATGCGGCACTAAGATCTAGTAGGACAAGTACAGAGACAAGTCCATTGTCTGAGGCTACGAGGAGATCATTGGTAACCTTAACCAGAGCTGTTTCTGTGCTATGATGGACTCTAAAACCTGACTGAAAATCTTCAAACAAACCATTCCTGTGCAAATAATCACATAACTGGTTTGCAACAACCTTCTCAAGGATTTTGGAAATAAAGGGGAGGTTGGATATAGGTCTATAATTGGCTAAAACATCTGGATCAAGAGTAGGCTTTTTAAGTAGAGATTTAATTACTGCAACTTTAAAAACCTGCGGTACATAACCAGCTGATAAAGATAAGTTAATCAGACTTAATATAGAGGTGTCAATTAAAGGAAAAACTTCTTTGAACAACCTTGTTGGAACGGGGTCAAGAAGACAAGTCGATGGTTTAGATGATAAAACTGTTGAAGTGAGCTCAGAGAGATCTACAGGAGAGAAACAGTCAAAATATAAGCCAGTTACAGTTGACTCTGAGGCTGCTGAACTGGACAGTACATCTGAGCCGGTTGTGGGGAGGAGATGGTGAATTTTTTCTCAAACAGAGACAATTTTATTTGTAAAGAAGCTCATAAAGTCATTACAGCTGAGGGCTAAAGGTATAGATGGATCAACAGAGCTGTGGCTGTCTGTCAGCCTGGCTACAGTGCTGAACAGAAACCTGGGATTGTTCTTGTTTTCTTCTATCAATGATGAATAATAGGATGTTCTGGCTTTACGGAGGCTTTTTTTATATGCCAATAGGCTGTCTTTCCAAGCCTTTAGAGATTCTTCCAGGTTAGTAGAACGCCACCTTCTTTCTAGTTTCCTTGAATTTTGCTTTAAAGCTCGTGTTTCTGAGCTGTACCATGGAGCTAGCCTTCTCTGACTCACTACCTTCTTCCTCAGAGGGGCCACAGTGTCTAGAGTTGCACGCAGTGAGGCTACAGTACTGTCAACAAGATCATCAACCTGTGTGGATGTGAAGTTAAGAGAGCTGTTCCCTACTGCATTGATACATGGCAGTGGGCTAAGTACTGATGGGATTCTTTCTTTAAATTTGCTAATGGTATTGTCAGAGAGACACCTGCTGTAATAGATTTTTTCCCCAGATGCTGTGTAGTCCATGACTGAAAACTCAAATGTTAACAGAGAATGGTCAGATAAAAGAGGGTTTCTGGGAGAAACTGTTAGATATTCGATGTCAATCCCATAAGTCAGAACCAGATCAAGGGTATGGTTAAAAGAGTGAGTGGGTTCATTAACATGCTGAGAGAAGCCAATTGAGTCTAATAATGAATTAAATGCAATACTCAGGCTGTCACTTTCAACATCTACGTGAATGTTAAAATCACCCACCATGATAACTTTATCTGTGCTGAGAACTAACTCAGATAAAAACTCTGAGAACTCAGATAAGAACTCAGAGTAAGGGGCAGGTGGACGATATACAGTAACTAGTAGGACTGGTTTTTGTGTCTTCCAGTTTGGGTGAGACAGACTAAGAATAAGGCTTTCAAATGAATTACGATTAACTTTAGGCTTAGGATTTATTAGTAAATTGGAGTGATAAATGGCTGCCACCCCTCCTCCTCGGCCTGTGCTTCGAGGGATATGAACGTTAACATGAGTGGGGGTTGTTGATTCATTCAGACTAACATATTCATCCTGCTGCAGCCAGGTTTCAGTCAGACAGAGCAGATCTACATGATGATCAGTTATCAGATCATTGACTAGTAGAGATTTAGATGAGAGTGATCTGATATTCAATAAGCCACATTTAATTTTCCTGTTATTTGGTTCTGGACTAACAGTTGTGTTAATTTTTATTAGGTTTTCATGTCTAACTCCTCCTCTGTTCACTTTTGATTTATTATATTTAAATGTAGGTGGTCGGGGGACAGACACAATTTGTAGGGGGTGAATGGCAGGCGACTGCTCTAAGAGAGGCGCAGAGAAGAGTGTAAGACTGCGACTCTGCCTCCTGGTCCCAACTCTGGTTTGTCATGGCTTTGGCTTTCTAATAAACTCAGTGAAGTTTCTAGATAAGAGAGCAGCTCCATCCAGCGTGGGATGTATGCCGTCTCGTCTAATCAGACCAGGTCTTCCCCAGAAAGTCTGCCAGTTATCCACAAAGCCCACATCGTTAGCGGAACACCACCTCGATAACCAGCGGCTGAACGATGACAAGCGGCTGTACATGTCATCGCTGGTCAGATTGGGGAGGGGCCCAGAGAAAACTACGGAGTCCGACATTGTTTTAGCATAAGTACACACCGACTCCACATTAATCTTAGTGATCTCCGATTGGCGTAATCGGGTGTCATTTGTGCCGACGTGCATTACAATCGTACTGTATTTACGTTTATCCTTCGCCAGCAGCTTCAGGTTTGATTCAATGTCGCCCGCTCTGGCCCCAGGAAACATGTGACTATGGCCGCTGGTGTCGCTAACTTCACGTTTCTCAGAATAGAGTCACCAATGACCAGAGTTTGCTTCCCAGCGGGGGTGTCGCTGAGTGGGGAGAACCTGTTGGAAACGTGAACAGGTCGGTGGTGAGCTGTGGGCTTTTGTTTAGGACTAAGCCTCTTCTTGTTCCGAACAGTCACCAGCCGCCCTGACCTCCCGGCTGCTCGGGAGCTGCTGGGGGGAGAGAAGGAGCTACAGAAGGAGCTACACTGGGTCGGTCCGCACCAGCTGCTGGGGGCTGGCTAACTGGAGAGGCTAAAGATGTGGTTTCCATGGTGCAGAGCCGGGATTCCAAATCATTGAGCCTCGCCTCCATAACTGTGAACAAACTACATTTATTACATGTACCATTATCGCTGAAGGAGGCAGAGGAGTAACTAAACATGAAGCAGGCTGAGCAAGAGAGAGCAGGAGAGGGAGAGACAGAAGCCATCATTAACTGCTAAGCTAAAGTAGCTAACAGAGCTAGCGTGTAAACAGCTGTGTTTTAATGAGAATCTCACGAAGAGAAGGAGCGAGCTAAGAGTGATCGAACAGGAGTTCGACAGTACAACAGATAATTAGCGGTTGTATACAAAGATACAACTAGGATCAGCTGAATTCAGGGAGAGCAGCAACAAACACAACACCACCAACAACCGGAAGTGACACAATACGCTTACCGCAGCACGTCGAATATCTCAGAGGGTGGGATCAAATGTGACAACATGGTTCTTGGTTGTCAGACTCAGTTCTTCTTCAGTTACTGCTGAGTTTAGGAGCAGAACATCTTGAGACATCCAGCTTTTCCCAGCAGACAAACAGACTTCTAACTTACTCTAAGAAGAGTCGTTAGCCTGTACAGGCACATACAGCTGAGTATCATCAGCGTAACAGCGGAAATTATTTCCATAACTGAGAGGTGACATAGCCTATAAAGACAGAAAAGCAGCGGGCCAAGAACACAACCTTGGGGAACTCCATCTTTCAAATCAGAAAATGTTTTTGTATAATTACTATAGGAAGCACTTACCTTTCAGGTAAGTAAGACTTCCTGAAGTCCATCTGAGAGCCAGGCCAGAGACGCCAAATTGATTTTCCAGTCAGTCTAGGAGTGTACAATGGACCTGGCATCTGAGTCCATAGTAAGCAGAAGATTCTTTACCAGTTTCAGTGGAGTGACAGGCCCTGGAAGCAGATTGGTTCAAAAATTGAGGGCTGAAAGTACTTTAAAAAACTTTTTAAATAGTTAGCGATGTCCTTCATTTGTAAGTTGCTTTGGATAAAAGCGTCTGTAAAATGAGGAAATGTAAATGTGTGGTGTCTTCACTAACAGTTTAACAGCAGCAGGTTTAAAGCTTGTGGGGATGATGACAGACGTAAGTGATAAATTAACTAAATATATATGTTGGTCCCAAAACTGGTGAGAGATTTTTGGGAAGTTTAACTGATAGAGGGAGGAAGGCCACGAATGGCCTAATGAGGAAGCAGGTGCAAGGTTTTAAAGCTGACACCAATTTAGACAATGATTCCAGCGACATAGTCTCAAAATGTGTTAAACCAGAGACTAAAAGGGATTAAACATTATGTTCAACTGTTTCTGCAGAAGAAACTGGAGGTGACCTAATCTCATCTATTTTAGTGAAGAAAAAGTCTAATCTCCTGCAGGCCTGCTGAAGTGCACATGTAAACCAGGATGTAGACCCTCTTTGACTGTTTAGTTTTGCTGGTAAGAGATGAAACTGAATCGAGACCAGACAGCTATGTTTGAGTCACTGGTAGTATTTTCAACAGGGCCTATCGCTGCACTGAAAGCAGCCACGACCAACGGTAATCTCTCACCAAGACCAGCTGAAGTCATATTCATTCGTTTCTTAATTATTTCAATTACCTCATTAGTGGCTGGTAGGAAAATCTACAGACAACACACTCAGTCAGGATCTTTGAGTTGCCTCCTGTCAGCTGTGTAGGCTGCATTTTGTCTGTGACTCCAGACGTTGTGTGTCCTTGTTTGGCTTTTGGTGCTAATCGGTGCTCATTTGGGAAATGCCGATCATTGGTCTCCATGTTACTGAGCAAGCACTGTAAGTAAAAGTGGGCATATTTTCTCTTAAACTCTGCCAGACAGTTGAGAAAGCAGCACAGAGAATCACTTTCACTGAGAATAAGAAAACAAGGCCAGCGCTAAGACAATGTGCTCCCAGTGGACCTGTACCCATAAACATCACACTTAGGATGGCTGCCATGTTTAATTATCATCGTCTGGGAAGAAAAATAAGCAGAGTTTTGTCTCAGTTGTCCTTATTGCTGGGTAGTTCTATAAAACATGCACAGCAAGGGCAAAAATGCAGAGCCGAGTCTCCTCTCTGTGCGCGTTGAAAGAAAAACAGTATGATGTGGCTTTCTGTCACAAACTCAACTTATTAAAGCTTTCACTGCTTCAAATTCCACTGAAAGTTCTCCTCACCTTGTTCAGGACATCCCATATTTTCAGCTGACACAAAGTTGAACATCACAATGATCCATTTTAGCGTCAATAGAGACCAAAACTGGTTGTAAGAGGATGTTACATGGAATCAGCTTCCGTCATACAGTGGCAAAGATGCTTTAAAACAACTGTTACTGGGATTAAAGACACATGCAGAGCATCAGGACAGGAGCTTGTATAAACTCATTTAAATACAGGAAGGAATTATTGTAGTAAAGAGAGAGAGGAATTATACCATTAGTGGCCTGACCTTCCCAAGGCTTTAGTTATGACAGCGACATGATTCTGGAGGTCCATACAGGGTGACGGCTTAAAGGTTTTAAGCCCCTGATGGGTCAGCCACTGTATGTCATGAGCAGTCCCGGGTAGAGATGAGTCCTGCTTGGATACTTAGAGTGACACCTAGAGACCTAAGTCAATTTTACAGTGACACTTGTTTATACCTGTGGCGTATCATCAGATTTTTCTGTGATCTTTACCAAAACACGGAACGATAGAATAGCTTTTGGAGGAACGTTGTTTCTCCTTTTCTTGGAGTATCAGAGTAGAGTCTGTCAACAACTAGAGGATAGATTGCCATGACATTTTGACTGGCAAATGTTAGCATGCTAACCAAGCAGCAACCTCTAGAGTTAAAAATGATGCCAACACAATGCCAAGTGCCAAAACTACAGTTCCTTGAATGGCCACTTGAGGCTGGCTTCAAAAGCAAGTCAATATGTTCGCTCGAATTAGCAGGTATCTGTGTCTGTATTCACTATACTTAGCTTGTTAACTAGCAAATCAGCCAGCAGATTAATTAGTTTTGCATTTGCATGCACACCCAGAGGCCCCCTCACTCTCAGCTTCAAAACCACTCTTCAAAAACCTGCTATGTCCATCGTCATATAAAGTCTATGATGCTAACACACTAAACTAAGATGGTGAACATGGTAAATATTACATCTACCAAACATCAGGCTGTTAACATCATCATTGCAAATGTGTTAGCATGCTGATATGATCATTAGCCTCTGAGATAGATAGATAGATAGATAGATAGATAGATAGATAGATAGATAGATAGATAGATAGATAGATTTCATCCCACCCTAAAAATTCAAACTTTGATGGAATAAAACCAAAGTAAATCTTATTTCTTATCTTATTTCCATTGTGGATGTAACTTGGATTTACAATTCCTTTGATCCCAACAAGCTATGTCTTAATGCAAGACAGGCTGAATAATTCAAGGTGCGATGTGATTTCCACATGCTGACATTCAAGAATGAAATTAAATGTAATTTATGCAACTCAACCGTAAGGCATAAAGGTTATTGGTAGTCCTGTGCTCTTCCGCTGTAGTCAGCCAAGCTCCCGCCCCAACATTGTCACTCCTTTTGATGAACATCGGCCTCGAAACATTTAGCCTGATTCTGATTTAGTTAACCTGCCACATGTTTGTCTTTTTCCATTTTTACCAATAATGCCTTTGTTACGACCTCCCTGCATGTGAGAGTACAGTCCAAGTCAATGCTGCGTGCCCCAACGCAGAATTTAAAATTTCAGTCAAGGACAAAAAAATACAAAAAAAATATGGTCATTAAAATGAAAATAAAGATAGAATAGAAGAGGTTGAAAGACAAGTACATGCAAATTAAACAGGTGCAAATAAAAAGAAATTTGACAAATGATTTCCAAAGCAAAATGGATATAAATACTTAACATTCCCCAGCTGCAGAATATCAGAGCTTTAACTTTTAATTAAACCACCAAAAGTGTATTAAAATGCCCCTAATTGAACAAAAGGTAACACATATTCTTAAGGTGAAAGGAAACAAAAGACTGAATTCTTCCTCAGAAGAATTGTTCAAAAGACTTAGCTCAGCCCTCTCAAACATTCACAGCCCTCCACAGCACCTGACCTACAGCCTAATGTACCTGCACCACCAGTGACTCAAAGGGATCTCCTTAGAGAAGTAGTCTGAAAAGGACCACCTGGTTTTGTGTTCCTTATGAAAGTTTCTTTGCATCTTCAGGTATAATAAAGGCAGAAAGCATTACAGTAATGACATGAATTGATTTCTATAAACTCGACGTGCTCTCTCTCTCAGCCCATCTGCACTGGAATTGGTTCAATTCAGGAACATTTGATCATTTTTCAAGGTAAAAATACAGATGATACAGTCGTTCTGGACTAAGATAAACTATGGCTGAAGGAGGACTAATTCAAAGAGTCCATACATTTCCTGTGAAACAAAGAGACTATCCTGGAGAAAACGAGCCCACAGGTCGTCTGTCAGCAGGTCACTATGACTCATAGTCAGGTTTTGTTGCTAGGCGACATCTAGTGGTCGTAGTGATGATGACAGGATCAAAGGGAAAAGTGCGGTGACGTAGTTTATAGAGCGACAAAGTCCACGTCAGGAGGAGGTTGGGGTGGATGGATGAATATGACCCAGGAGAGCGGTGTTTGATTCCCATGTGACAGGAGCAGTTTATGTTGTTTCTATTATCCATGACCGTTCACTGTTATTATTGTAACCATGACAACAAAGATCATCTGATGTTGAGGAAGTGCTTATTTTAACCCAAATCACCATCTTTTCCTAAACCTAACCAAGCCATGACTGTTATTATAGTAACCATGGTGACAAAGGTAGGTACGCAGCTCTTGGTACAGACTGTGTGTTTATTATTGTAACCATGACAACCAGGGTCCGGTTCACCTGCAGGAGGCACTGTTATGGATCATATCAGAGGGTTGGTTGATCCTGTGAGTTAAACATTTGAGCTTGTTCAGGAAGGTTTTTCCATCTTTCATTAAACGATTTACTTCTGTTTTGAAAAAGGCTAAAACCACCTCAAGCAAGCGTGAAAACCTTTTTGCACAATTGAGGAAGTTTTTATTTTTCCTGTTTCCATCAACCTTTTCTCAAAAACGCGGCTGTTGTTTGTTGTCTCCGTTTCTTGCTGCTTCTCTTCAACATTTACCTGTCTCTCTTCTCTCAGTTTTTCTTCCTTCTACTATTTTTTTTCTTTCTCTCCCTCTCTCCATATCCTTTCCTTCACCGTGAGTCGGCAAACAGACGGTGTCTCTGACAATGAGACAGCCATACAATTACCTTTTTCCGCTAGAGTACATTTGATTATCTTGCAGATTTGGAGTGTGCAGCAGGTGAGCTTTGCTTCGTCTCACATATCCAACTGACATCGTTGACACACACACACACACACACACACACACAGAGCAAACTTTACTCCATCTAAGCTAATTTGAAATGTATTTTTTTCCTCACAACCCTATTATGATGAACGCAGCAGGCCTCCAGCTCCAATCAATGTCATTCATGCAGACACACACAGACAAAGTTATAGCAAGTTGGGGATTTGATCATTTATCCACAGAAGAAATGCATTTTGTCAGGTGATGAAGGTGGGGATGAAAGGGGAGAAAGAAAAATGAGATGGAGACATGAAAAAAAAAGGAATTATGAGGGAAAAGAAAAACAATTCAGAGATTTCTACCAGCTACTGGATGCTCAGTGTAAACAACCAGAACAGACACACACTGACACACACACACACACAGTAATATGTTGTATAGGCTTCTCTATATTGCAGGCACAAAAAATAAATACACATTAACACAGAAGTGCACATATACAGAAAAACACCCACATGAAATACATACTTATGTGCATGAACACATTCTCACAAGTGCATACACACACACACACACACACACACGCACACACACACACACGCCTGTGCGTCCCTGCAGACCTCCTCTCCTCCCCTTCAGTCGGGTTGACAGCCTTTAGATAAATCACTCTTCGGAGCAGCGAGCGAGCGCGTTGGCTGTTCTACCAATTATTTTAATGAGAACATAAGCTGCATTCAAAGTGCCCCCCTCAGGGAAGACAAATCCTGCTGCTTAAAGAGTTTTGTTGGCTCTTTTGTTTTGTCTCAGAAAATCGGTTATGAAACAAAAACTGTTTTGTTTACATGTCAGATTTACTGGGATGAGAAGTTCTGGTGTTTCTGCGTTAACACCATGGATGCACTCTGAGTCTGGAACTGCTGCCAGGGAGCACGTCGGGTACACTGAGGTGCTACAGAGGTTGAATTCCTTGTGAAAAGAAGAGCAGGGCTGTTCATCGATCCTGTGCACATATGGCAGATTTAAAGGTCCATATTTTACTCTTCTCCAGTGTTTTATTTGAAGTGTTGATCTCCATCAGAAGATATATTAGTGGTTTAAAGAACCAGAAACCTCCTCAGTGTAGTCTTACATCTCCTCTCTCAGGCTTCTCTCTGGAGCTCAGGTCAGTCAGCCAATCAGAAGGAGCCACGTGTCAGTGTGATCCAGATGACGACAGTTCAGTGAATTTGTTGGTCATATTTGGTTATCTTGTTGTATCTCTGAATATAAAACCATGTATAACATGGTCAAACCAGCAAAAAGGTTGTTTTTGTTGTTCCTGTAACCAGGATGAATAAAATTATGTTAGTGGCATTCTTGCAGTGCCCCCCCTGTGTGATGCACCGGCCCTGAGCCAGTGGATGTCTGTAATTATGTGCACATGATCAGTGACGATCTTTGCTAAAAGTAACTGTCCTGATATCTCAAACTAAAATTAAAAATGAAACTTTCATGTTGACATTTTGCTCAAAAACAGGAAGTCCATTTCATTTTTCCAGCAATTTCAGAAGTGTAGACTTATACCAGGTTTATATTACTATAGAAATTAATTCCATTGCTTTGCTCACTGTATATTTGCATGTGATGCGTAGAACCTTTAACTTATGTGTAGTGACAGCATCATTCATACCTGAAACATAAAGTACAATAACATGATTATATTCTAAAAATATAATCCGGGCTGGAATCTGTTGAGATATTACATTTGAGAGTTCAGAGGCTTGAACCGGCCTCTCTCCGAGTCTGTTTGAAAGAAACAAACCTGAGCAGAAACAAGACAGAGAAGCTGACCATAAAATTGAGACATAAAAAAAATAAGACAGAGATGAGAAAACAACGGGAGAAAACTGAGAACATGAAGAGACAGACGGCGGGGGGGGGGGACTGTGGAGCTACAAGGTTCATCGTTACATTCAAGATATTTGAAGGAGTATTAAGTAACCTCTGACCTGAGCAGGAATAAAAGAGAGGAGAGAGGGGAGTGAGAGAGCAAATCTCCTCAAATTATTCATCTCCTTCCCCGTACTCCATGTTTTCTTTTCACTGCTTCTCCTTTCCTCTGTTCACTTCTCTCTACTCCTCTCTTCTTTCCTTTCTCCCTTTTCCCCTTTGCATCTTCTTTCCTCCCTCTTCACCCTTTTAACTCTGTCATTATCCCCGTCTTACCTTCTTCCTCTTTCTCCTCCCGCCTTTCCTCTCATCCTCCGCCCCTTGCACCCCTGCCTTCATTACTCGTCTTCTTCTCCCTTTACACCCCCCTCCCCCCCTTTAGTATTTCAAATCCATGAGGACTCTTGTAATGACATTGTGCAGACTCCAAAGGCCTCGCAGGCTTCACGCTGAATTAGCCAGTTAACTACACACACAAGCACGTATGAATTAACAAACACACACACACACACACACACACACGCACACACACACACACACTCACACGCTGATGTGATGCCAGCTAACGAGGGACATGCATCAGCTGCTAACAAGGAGCAAAGCACTGACAACACCTTGTACTTTAATGACGTCTGTTAATCAGGAATGAAGGCTGCTCCACACACACACACACACACACACACACACACACACACACACAGGTTTGGTTTTATTATGAATTCTTTTGATTTGTGATTGTCATTGAAAGCATCGTAGTGGGCATCGCTCAGTGAGATTGAGAGTGACTGGAAGTGGGGGGGGGCGGAGCTCTGAAGTAGGAGATTTATATTAAGATACAATGGATGGAGGTGATTTCCAAAATTAGGTTTTGAAATTCTAATATCTTTTTGAATATTAATCAAATTGACAGAAGTGCAGGTGTAGTTCAGTCATGCAATCTGTCTTTTTTACTTATGTATTTACTTATTTTGGAATCTGGTTGGTGTCACAGACCAATTATGTTTTTCTAACCCTAACCCATCATTACTTTAGGTTTTATAACATTTACTCAGCAGCTTCAGAGCTGCAACCTCTGCCTGGGCTCACAGGCTTTGGAAAAGCTGAGCTCCTGACACTCAAGTTCCCATAATGCACAGAGAAATGTTTCAACCTTTTTTCTCTATCTCTGTCTCAACTTTTCATGAAATAAAGCAAAGGTGGATTGTTGTTAAAGGGACCTTTAAAGCTTCATGACAAAGCACCACATCTGTGGGATAAAGATGTCATGGTTTTGGACATTTTATATTTGGACTATTTATTTGAACTTTTTGGTTTATTTCCAAATTTATTTTTTTATATTTATTGTCTTTACTTCCTGTCTTTGTCCTGTTTACTGCCGGTCTGATTGTCGGCCCTGCCCAAATATGTTGCCCTGCCTCCCTTGTGTATTTAAGTCTCTGTCTTCCCCTCTGTCCTCGTCACTTCGTCTCTGCGGTCCTGCTCTGTTTGCTCCTGTGTTCACCTGGTCTCTACCTGTTGTTTTCCACTTCTGTTCCACAGAATTTTCCATTCATAGTGGGTTTTTTTTGTTCCAGCCTGTGTTCTTTTTGTCATTAAATATCCTTTTTTTTTAGTCAAATGGATAGAAACGTAACAAAAGATTCTTTTTTAAGCTTAAGAAACATGACAATTTTCTGAACCCATTCAACAGCATTTAATCCCTCAGTTAATCATTAAGTATGGAAATACATGGTTTTCACTGAGCAGGCCTAAAAGGTGTCAACTGTACACATGGTAACCCTAAAAGAAAAGGGTTGGAATCAGTTTATAAAACACTCAGGAGCAGGAGCGTCACACAGGCTGTGAACAAACGCCCCACTACTGTCACTAAATTTAATCTGACACAGAAAACAAAGAAAAACTTAAGAATTATTACACAAGTTTATTTATGCACAAATTAGTTTTACAGCCCTTTACAATCTGTATCACAGACAGAATATAACCGAGAAACAGTGACCACTGAAACTGTGAAAGCTGAGAAAATAAAAGCTTTTGAAGTCATGAATTCTGTGTCTGTGTCAGCCAAAGTACTACAGTGTAAAATGTATAAAAAATGATTCAGTTATTTTAATAATGAGCTGATAATTGTACCAAAACATTAGGTGTTGTGTTGTTTCATTGTAAAGGTAAGGTTGAACATTAGAAACATAACCATGTGTCTGCAGTCACCAAACCTGTTTATTTATTCAACACATTCAATTCCATTATATTGTACAGTAATTTCACTGAGATGCAGGCATTTATGTTCATACCTTTAGTGCACGTGTGTGAGTGTGAGTGTGTGTTTGCATGCATGTGTGTGTGTGTGTGTGTGTGTGTGCGTGTGTTTGTGTGTGTGTGGGGGGGGGGGATATATTGGTATGGGCTATGGTGTTTGAAAACCACTATCTCCTCACTGCAGCTGGATAGAACACAGATTGGACCAGTGCTATAAATACTCTCTCTGAGACACACACACACACACACACACACACACAGCATAAATACACCTTGACGCTGAGCTTGAGCTCAGTCTCCTCTGCCAAACCTGATTAAACAGAAAATAAATCACTGTAACACACAGAGATTTTAGCACATACACATATACAGACTCATGTACTTGAAGATATGCACACAAAACACACAAACACAACGGGAGCGCAGGTATTAGCCTCTGCTCTGACTATTGGATGTTTAGTGGTGGAAACAGTTTGAACACTGGCAATTGAACTTGACACTTAAAGGGATAAATCTGGGTTAAAGTGAAGTAAACGTCAGCACTGTTTAAGAGAAGAGTCATTCAGGTAACTTGAGATATAAACTTCAATGTAAGTAGCTTTTTAGTGAGTTACCTGTAACCACTTTAAACACCTGTATTCTCTTAAAGACAAAAGTAAAATGTGCATGTTTGTAAAGTGTATCAACTCTTACACTAAGTCAGTGTAAAGAATAACTAAACATGATGCGTGAATATTGTGTCCTTGAACAGTTCTGTTTAAAGGAGTTATTTGTAATTTTTGCTATTGCTAGATTGTCAGCGTTAGCATTGAAGGTCTCATCCAGTCTAAAGGTAGATGTCCATGTGTTTGTGATTATAAAGCAGGTCTAGGTTCTATATTAATACTGTGAAAGTATCAAAGCCTCAGTCCACAGAGAAATGCACACAGCCTGTATTCAGACACTGAGCCTTAAAACCAGCCGTCAGGACTTCTGGAACTTTGTGATGTCACAACAAAGCAGTCACTACTCTCAGCCGCGCCCCAAACCCAGCAGCATCACCAAACTTCATTTCTTTACTCGTTAACAGCTGTCTCCAGAGGTGGAGAGTAACACCATTGTTAAGTCTTATTTCTATCATGTCTTTTCCTCTACTGAAGTTAGCATGCTAACCAGCTAGCATCTCTTTACATTATGATCAAGACTTACTGCAGCCTCCAGTCTGCCTTGTCAAGCTCTTGTAAAACCACAATCACCACCACCCATGTTCAGTAGCAGAAAACTTACAGATCTCCCTTTAAATACTTAAATCTATCACCAGTAACCACTGGCCACTGTAAAGTTCGTTGGGACTATAGGCAGAAACTTGCCAGGATGCCCCTCCAATCAGCTTTCATCAGCATTCATGTAATAAATATTCTGACAGTAATGGAAAATGTATGAAATCTGAACAGTTTTTTATTCCAAATGTTCATGTAAATAGCTTAACTTCAACATTGTCACAGTAGAAATAACCCACATTATAAGACCAGTGCCCACCAACACATAAAGTCCTTTAAGGAGGTTATTTGGCAACTTTAAAAGCAGACATATCCAGTGACATTTAGAAATGTGAATGGATGAAGACAATATGAGAGGAGAGAAAGTGTGTGTGTGTGTGTGTGTGTGTGTGTGTGTGTGTGTGTGTGTGTGTGTGTTGTATTTACAGGATTTTTTGGAGCAGGAATGAAGAGACAAACAATAAGTCTGAGATAAATTTAATCACTCATTTGCCAATTTGTCTCCACAAGTGACCTTTTCAACTTTTCAACACGCCAGAAGTAAACATTGGGACGGAACTTGGATGACTCTGTTGTGATCCATGTTCTCCTAAATCAACACTCTGTTTACTGGTGGGACTGTCTTAACCTCATTAGCCGGTGCCTGGCTGATTAGCATTGGACTCTTGGGTGCAGAGAAACAACAATTACTGATCATTATCACCATTTATTTAAATAATGAAGCAGCCAGGGCTTTGTAATGACAAACAAAAGGTCAGAAATTAGCAGGGAAAAGGCTGCATGTGTGTGTGTGAACACAGTTTCCATTGTGTCTGCACTGCTATATTTTACCACAGCTACCACTCTATACATATATTTTCATTTGATCTTATTTGCTTTAGTTAAATGAGTTGCAAAATTAGAAATGAAATTATCTGTGTAAAGTTACAGGAAGCTGTGTTGTAATTATATACTCTTAAAAAAAACCCTTTCCTCCAGCAGAATATAAAAGAAAAACGTAACTGACAATAAACTTTACTGTCTGTCGTTAATGTTATCCAACTTGACTGAGGAGAGGTGTCATTTCACCATACCACCTTGTTTGGATCAAGCAGCGGAGTCAGAATTCAAAACCTTTGGTTGCCATACTCTCCCTGAGGTTAATTATGTGACTTTACCTTAAACAGGAGACGTGAAGATGTCTGTGCATCACATGACTTTGCTGATTTCAGCTTCTATAATATTCACACAGTGAAACAGAACAACTCGCTCTGGTCTGAAATGAGTCTCAACATCACATCCAGTCAGAACTGTAGACTCTGTACATGGCTCCCCGCTGCTGGAAAACACTCCTAACTAAATACAATGCAGGCAGGAAGGTTATTATGTGACTGACTTTATTTGTAAACTCTTTAGAAAGATATACTTTTTATATTAGATTGCAACAGGACAAATTCATGAAAATATGGGAAAGATGGATAAGGTACATCGCACCTGTACGTCCATCATTTGTATAATGTCTTTTTTTATGTCTTCTTTTTCTTGTACCCCCTTTTTATAAAGGAATTTTAGTATCATGCAGATTCACCCAACATTTTTGATTTTAGTTATTTGGATTCATTGAGTTTCTCTGTTTTGTATTTTAAGTTTTATTTATTTATTTATTTAGTTGGGTGCCTATGGTTTGATTTACTTCATTGATCCTCAGTTGCTTCTGTATTATCTATTTCAAGTCAGATTCATTTTGGGTAAAATTGAATCCCGAAGTAAAACATAAAAAATAGTAAACAAAGAAAAGTTTATGGTGAGTGCAGGTTAATTAAAAAGGCACAGGACTCTAAATGTTTCTGCTTACATATTTTCTACAGCAGAGCTCACAAGACGTCGTTCACCCCCTGATTTTCTGATGTTCTGCCATAAATCACTACATTGTCTTAAATGTGAATTCATTATATCTTAATTTCAAAATAAATAATTGGACTTATGAAAATCATCCCCTCATAAGAAGACTAGATGACCCCTAAACCCCTCACATGCAGGCTATTGGTAGATGGGAGGCTTAAGGAGGTTTAGAGTTGTCATTGCAAAATGTACCAATATTAGGGGCCATCGGGGGCCCCTTTTCCCCTTGGGGGCCACAAACATTTGCCTGGTTTGGCTCTGCTGATGGTGCGCCTCTGCTTAATCAATCTTGTATAATGGAAAAGAACTCAGATACAGCAACAAATGCATCTTAGCTCTAATCTCCACTGATGACAATAACTTCAAAATGAACATGAAGACACGAGTGAGCCTGGTGGTGGGGGGTGTGAGGAAACAGCAGATGGACAGTGGGACGTCAGATGAATGTCCCGAGGCACAGTGACAAATACATAGAGCAGCTCACAGAGAGAGAAACTGTAAAACAAAAAAAGGAAAAATAACTGTTATAAAGATAAAAAACTGTTATTTAAAAAAATATTTGAGGGAATTTATCCAACAAACTGCAGCCGAACGCTCCGTCTAACTAATATAAACTGGAGACATGTCTCTAATGTGATGTTGCAGGATTCCAGTGATGGAGCTGCATCTTTAGTGTGTGCCACTGATTGGGCTTTTAGTCCACAGTGCTGCTGCTGCTGCTGCTGCTGCTGCTGCTGTTGTTGTGGAGAATCTCAGTGTTTCAGCGCGATAAGGGAACAGCAGTAGCTGAATGCTAACAGGCCGATTGAAGATGGTGGTAATTACTGTCTCGCCTTCGCCTTGGAAAGATATCTGTTAGCATGTCACGCACAATTGTCTTCAGCTACTGTGTGTGTGTGTGTGTGTGTGTGAGAGAGAGAGAGAGAGAGAGAGAGAATATGTGAAGCCTCCATACACATGTTCATTTAGATGAGCTCATCTGTCTATAAATCCATACTACATGTGTGTTTGAGTGTATCTCTTCAATTTGTGCGCCTGTGTGTGTGTGTGTATGTGTGTGTGTGTGTGTGTTTTTCCATGTGTACATGTATACTAAGACATACACGCAGCATAAAGACAGGTGTGGCAGCAAATATCTTTCCTTTCTGCTTTTTCTTTTACCTGTTTGCCTCTTCGGTTATGTCTCTCTCACAGACACACACACACAAACACACACTAATCTCATTTTACGTTAAGACACACACCATGTTAAGGTGCATGGAGCAGCTCTCTGCTGTTCTGTGCCAAGATTTAAATGAAGTTTTCCACTTAGTACTGTGCAGATATTCATCCAGTTGTCAGCAGAGACAGAAAACACTTACTCATAACGTGCTCCACTGCATTTTGTGATGTATTTGTAATTTGATTAATAACTCGTTATACTTTATTTCTGACATGTTGTTCTTACAAGAAGAGGCTGAGGGATAACCGAGCCCTGTCTCCTCCACGTCAAGTTTCTGAACCAAAACCCGAAGATCACATTTGTTTTTGTAGGAAAATTAACTGTGACCAGATTATGTTTATGAATATGTTGGCACTGATTATCATCAGAACAGCACAGAAGAGTTTGAGAGGGATATCAGCAAAAAACATATGTTTTTTGCATTTCTACAAAAGATATTTCTTGTTTAGTATGATGAAAAGATTTTGAATCTTGCTCTTATGATGCTCATAAAACACCAAGGTCGAGGTTGTTTGAATACTTTTCACAGACAAATTTTCCAGCTGCAGTTACTTGAACTTCAGCAGGTTTATTTCTCTTTAGAAAGTTGCGGTTGTTTGATGGCATGCGCCCTCATGATGCTGTCTCTGTGAGAAGCAGTTTGAGTTTTAGAGAGAGGAGGTTTAAAGTCCAGTCAGAGACGGCAAACTGTCAATAAAGGTCCTCACAAGTAATGATCTGTGTGTGTGTGTGTGTGTGTGTGTGTGTATGGAACATGAGAAGCCTCGTTCCTACAGCCATGTATTGATTTCTAGGAAAAACATTTATGTAGAAACATCAATTACGTCGTCCTCTTACCCTCCTCTACAACTGCACACAATTAGCCCGCAGCCTCAGGCCATGCTGCCTTCTACACAGCCGCTGTTTCACTATGATCTGTGCATATTGATCACTGTTGGCCTTGGCAACATTAAGTAGCAGGATAGAAAGTTTATGTTGTTCATTAGATAGATATCTCCACACGAGTTAATCACATGTTGGGTAACGTGAGATAAATGTGTGTTGTTTGGAGCTTCATTAGGAAACAACTGTCTGAACAGGAATAAAGAACAGTGGCAGAATAAAGACTTCTGGAACTTTGTGATGTCACAACAAAGCAGTCACTCTCTGCCACGCCCCAAGCCCCGCCCACCTGGCCCCACCATCCAACCTTGCAGGATTTGGTTTCTCTGAGTGTTTACCTGAAATCTGCTGTATTTTTATTGGATTACTCAGAAAACAGTCAGAGTCAGAAGAGAGGCTCTTCTGATTGGCTCACTGACTGACTGGGGAAAGCTGCTTTCGGTTTTTTTTGTTTTTTGTTTAGTGTGGAAGAACTTGAATGACCTGCATAGAGACCCAACCTCCAGGCCAGGCCTTATCACCCACCATCAGTGCCCGAACTCGCTGATGCCCCAGTGGCTGAAAGGAAGCAAATCCCTCCAGTGGAAAACCTCCATAGAGGAGTGGAGACTATTCTCTTTGTTGTCATGGTTACAATAATAACAGTGAACAGTCATGGATAATAGAAACAACATAAACTGCTCCTGTCACATGGGAATCGAACACCGCTCTCCTGGGTCATATTCATCCATCCACCCCAACCTCCTCCTGACGTGGACTTTGTCGCTCTATAAACTACGTCACCGCACTTTTCCCTTTGATCCTGTCATCATCACTACGACCACGAGATGTCGCCTAGCAACAGAACCTAACTATGGGTCATAGTGACCTGCTGACAGACGACCTGTGGGCTCGTTTGTTTCAGGGGGACAGAGAAGATGTTTAAGTTAAAACTCTGTACCCCAGCCTCTACAAAGGTCTGTTTTATGCTATTCCAATTCACTGTCTGGCTGAAAGTACTTTGGCAGATTAAAAGAAATAGTTTGAACCTCAAGACAATTGAGACGTGCACCGTGCGCAGAAGTGGAGTGGCGGCGTTAGTGATGTTTTGTGCACTCACTGTAAGTCTCCAGCGAGGCCCAGAGTTTGGTTATGTGTTTACTCTGAAAATCTCATCTCCTCTGAATCAATACTCCATTTACCACAAGCTCACAAGAGTTGAGCTGAGTAAGGAGCGCTGTGCTCCCCGTCCTGCTGTTCTTCCCCCTGCTTCCTCTCTCCTCCTCACCCGCTCCTGCATTGTGTTTACTTATGTCCTCTTCCTTTACCACCTCCTCCTCCCCCTCACTTTTTCCTTTCACTCCTTCCTTATCCACTCCTCTGCTTTTTTCCTTCCCCCCTTCTTTATCCCTTAAGTTGTTTTTCTTTCCCCTCTTCCTCTTATTTCTACATCTTTGCCATTCCTTTTTTTACCAATACACTCATACCATTTCTGACCTTTTGCTTCCTATACTCTTCTCTCCTTTGATTCCTTTCCTCTTTTCACCTCCCATTTTTCTCATCATCACACTCATCCTTCTTCCTTTCACGAACCTCTTTCTACCCTCTCCTCCCTCTCATTATTTGTGTCCTCTTCTTTTTGTCCCTTCTGTTTGATGTTTCGTCTCCTCTCCTCTCCTAAAACCAATTTCCTGATAGGTCGTGTGGGGTCTCCGTGTGTGTGTGTGTGTTTATGCGAGTCAAGCGGCAGCTGTATTAAACACTTAGCCTTTTTCCTCTCCTGAGCCGAGACAATTTATCCATCGCTCAGGGCGAGAGGGGCGAAATGGCTAAATCACATTGTGCCATTAATTTAATTAGCTTGTAATTGACATTTTAAATGCTTCACATTTAAATTAGCCGCCTCTGCGTCGCAATGGAAGTCACAGCAACTGAGGGAGCGATTAAATCTCAGCAAAGAAGCAGATAAGAAAGCTGCGGCAGGAGGAGAGAGCACGAACTGTAGGAGAGAATCGTACAGGGATGATAGCTGAGAAGCTGAGTGAAGAAAAACAAGCAGAGATGGAGAGCGAGAGGGCGAGGAAGGAGATATATGAGGAGGGAGCTGAAGTAAAAGAGACGAGGAGGGAGAGAAGTCAAAGTGTCAGATGGAGAGAAACTGTTATCTTCTCCTCACCATTTGTTTTTGAGGTCAGAGGTCGTCTGTCCTCCGGGTTATTCACCTGAATCAAATCCCCCAGTCACGGCTGCTTCAGCCAGCGGAGGAAGTGTAGACCAGGCGGTGTATGTTCACTCTGCAGCTGCTGGTTGGTAACATCACTGCAGTGTTCGCAACGTCAACAATAATTAACCTCGCCATCAGGGGCGGGGCATGTGTGGAGGCGAGACTTCTGTGCACGATGCAGATATAATAACTGTGGCAAATATACGGCCCCGTTAGCATCATTAGCACAGCTTGGCATCTTGCTTGAAGGCTAACTCAAGGCTAATCCATTTGCTGGCTAATTAGCGAGTTAAACTAACAAGCCAGGTACGTTGAGTTTAGACACAACCTGCTAATTAGTGCTAGCACATAAACAAAATAATGATGTAATTTCACTCACCTCAGAACACAGGAGCACAGACTTCCTGAACCAACAACAAGTCTGATATTTGTATGAAAAAAGGCACCAACACCACAAATACAGAGACTCTTGGCTGAGGTGACGCCGAGGAGACAGCTAGCTAACTGTGACGACACCCACCTGTCACTCAAGGAGGCCACGCCCACAATTATGCATAACTTTAAGTCTTAATAAAATGTAAACAGGTGAGTTGTATAAATTCAGCCATACAGGTGTCATGAAGGAGGAAATGATCTCTAGAGACCAGAACAGTTTCTGTACCAGGCTGTAAATATGTTTGTTTCTGCTGTAAAGTTGGACATTTGAACATGGGAGTCTCTGGGGACTGACTCACTGCTGGAGCCAGACTCTAGTGGTCATTAGAGGAACTGCAGGTTTCGGCGCTCCACACATTTTTCTCCAGCTCCATGAGTTGCCGCTTGGATTATGATACTACTCTTTCTACTGGCATTTTGTGTGACAGCATGTATTTTTGTCTTCTTTGAAATTCTAACCAAAGTGCTGTCACTAGGTGCTTTTCCATTAACCTGCTTAATGTCCAATTTGATATTGCGAACTTAAAAAGAAGTAATGGAAACACATGAATTTTGAAAAAACTCTCATATGTTGCCAAAGAATTTACACGTTGGCATGAGGTGACTATTGACAAATCAATATTTCACAAAAATTGAAATGGAAACTTTTTTCTGCAGTCAGGTCATGGGAGTAAGTTCCAACTGAGAGGCAGACTGCTGGAAATCTGCTGTCACGTTAAACTGGCATGATATCACGAGAGTAGAAAACTCAGCTTTGTTCACGTGACTCTGTAAAAACACAGACCATTCACAACTGTGGAAAACTGCGATGGAAACCCAGCTACTGTAGTTTTTTTTTCTTTTACTGTAATTCAGGTTTTTTTTCCCTTGAGACAATAATAAACATCAGGCATTGAACAATATACAGTATATATTATTTTCCATTTGTTAAAATTGATATCTGAAAGTGTCAGTAGTGCAGTAATTATAGCATTAACAAAACAACAAGCTACATACCTGTGATGTTCTATTAAATATGTTCTCTGTGATGTTAGACTGTGCATCATCATGAGTGTTTGTGCAGCAGCACCAGCGTAACACACTGTCCTGTCTCACATTCACTGCCTGGATCCACACACACACACACACACACACACACACTACAGAGACTGTGTCTGGTAGCCTGTGTGGTGTGGGCCTAAAATGATGCACACTGATGTCACTGGTGTGTGTCTATCTACTGCTGTTGTGTGTCTTACCTACACACAATGCATCTTTGACTCTAATTTGCAGATCAACAAGCACAGATGTGAAAATGTTGGTGCTGGGACTCGGCTGTTGGATGATGCACTGCACTGCAATGTCATTAACTCCGTTTAGTTGTTTTAAGTGTTGTACTACAGTGACGTCATTCAGTATCCAATGAGTACTTCCAGCTGAGTGCAGTTAGAAAGCTTCATAGAGAACTTTAAAGCCTTACTTTGAGGTAAGGGTTATTCCAGTTGCAGCTGTTGTGCATCATCCCTTCAAACACAAGAACTCATCATGCCACAACACTGAGTCCCAAACCTTACTGTGTCAGCAGCATCCCTGAGAGAACTGCAGTCATTGTAGAGCACACTGCACTTTGCTAAGAGCTCTTCATCAGTATCTTCAGCCCAGAATCTCTAGCGGTCAGGTGCACGATTCTCCATCATCAGATACCATCATTGTGCCTTTTATGTAGTGAAACAGAAAGTGAAGGTTAAGTTGCCACACACTAATATTGTAAAAGTGTACATTTTTATAATTTTGTTGCATGATGAGAAAGAAAAACCTTTTCCCACAGACAAAATTGAAATCCACCATCTCAGAAATGTTTTAGATCTGCTTCTTTCAGAAAGGTTTTAATTTGGAAAATAATAAAAAGATTCCTGCTCATATCTGTACCTGCTCTGAATTCCTTCAACAGTCCAGAGAGGGAACCATTGATTTGGGCTATTGACTAAATTGATGTGATAAGCATGTCTTGGATTCAGATGAGTGTGTGTCTGGGAGAGAGAGAGCGAGAGAAAGAGAGACAGTGGAAATTATGAATTAATATGATTAGTACGAGTGTCTGTGATGTGTTTGTGAGAGCGAACAAATGATTGGAAAGAGTGTGACTGATAAACAAGGTTACAATTTAGACAGAACGTGATCTGTGAATTAATATGATCCACCTCCTCTGAGAGAGAGAGAGCAAGGGAGAGAGAGAGAGAGAGCAAGGAGAGAGAGAGATTGTATGAGTGTGCATATCTGCATTGCACATTTGAATGTGTGTGAAGAAGACTGTGGAAAACCAGAATGACTGGCAATGTCAGCACTTTTCATCTATTTTTAAGGAGTCCTTCACACACACACACACACACACACACACACACACACACACACACACACACAGGCAGGTGTCTGACTGGTGCCTGATCTCTCTTCCATGGTGTTTTAATATTTTTTCAGGTGCAGTTTTTCAAAGGAAAGTCCATCACAACGACGATTGTTTGATCTGCCCACTGTCATCAGCAGACGGTGGACAGAGAGAGAGACAGAGAGATATTTATGTCCACTGGGCCAGTCTTCAGGTTTGAGGATGGCAAACAAAGGTTTTTAAGGGGTTTAAGGAGTTTCTTATAACTGAACTTCTCAGTAAACGCTGGAAACAAATACTTTCTACAGCAAAGATAACAAAGCGTGTGATGTCATCTCACAATATTGTGTGTAACAACAAAAACAATAACAACAACAACAACAACAAAAACAACAACAATAATTATAATAATAATAATTGTGCATATATCCCTGCTCTGACCCACGCTCAGGCCGTCTGGGTGTGGTAATCAAACAGACCCATCATTCTCCACCAGAGCGTCCGAGAAAGGCCGAGTGGGAGTGTTGGTGCTGAACAGGTCTGTGGTCCTCAGTAAGTTGTGCGTACTGGTCTCAGCTGCTCGTCCTGATGAACATCAGAGCACAGACGGAGTGTCCAACAGTGGAGCGTGTGTCCGTCTTAATGTCTTCAACGCATTATGACAAAATGAACTTCATCTTTAAACAGACGTCTGTGTTCAAAACTGAAGCTCCTTGGAGTCTTTCACAGTGAAATATGTTTTCACTCAATCTTGCAGCAGCGTATTATGGAAGAAATAAAAAGCTGTGGGAAAAACAAAACTATTTAGGGTCATCTTTACATTTTATTTTGAAAATACCGTCTTCAGATGCTCTTACGTCTAAATTGAAAGCTAGAAAATTCAGTGCAACGGGACCTGGCATTTAATTGTGAAGTGGATTTAAGATTTGTTGACCATTAAGTTACAGTTTCATGTAGGTGGTTTTGGCTCAGTCCTATTGGTGATAATAATATTGGACAGGAAGATGAGTTTGAGAAGACAGGATGTAAATGAGCGATAAATAATGAAGGAAATGAATCTTTGAACTGCCCAAAACTTCTCTGCCTAACCCTAACCCTACTCTAAAATTCTTTTCATGTCTTTTTTTCCACTTCTTTCTCTCTCTGTTCCTCGCTCCACTTTTCTCCTGCTCCTCTTGTTGTATTCACCCCCTTCAGCTCAGTGGAGATCTGAAAGGCCACTGACCCTCATCACCAAATGCATTACAAGCACCAGGACAAGGTGTGTGTGTGTGTGTGTGTGTGTGTGTGTGTATGTTTTAGAAATAGAGACAAAAAGTGGGATTGAGAAAATGGTGCATTGATGCACATTGTGTGTACGTGTATTCATATATACTGTGTATATGGCTCTACATGTGTGTACATACTGTACATGTACTCTCTATGTGTGTGTGTGTGTGTGAGAGAGAGAGAGAGACACTGACGGGCAGCTTGTTTTTGCAGAGTGACTTCTCCTCGATACAGATAAAAACCTGTTGACCTTTATGTTTCCTGTCTCCACCTGCTCATCTGTCGTGGTTCATCAGCAGTTTTCAAAGGAGTTTTTGTTTCATTTGTCAAACCCAATTAAAAGTATACTGCTCATTATATTGTCACACCACAGGCTTGTTACAGAGGGACTGGCAGGTGTTCACACACACACACACACACACACCTTGAGCATAGTTCAAGCTGGCAGTTTAAAACTGCTGTTTTAGAGCAGTCGGCCAAGTGTATGAAACGCCACGTAACCATGGCAGCAGCACTACTGCTTCATGCTTTGTCACTGGCTAAATGAACCTCACCATGAGTCAAACTGACCAGGAAGAAACTTTCATTCATTATTTATTTTAGGTTATTTTTAAGTAGCAAGTGGTAAAAATGTTAGTTGTTGTCATGTTAATGTGAGTTGAGGCCTGATTTTTGTGAAATTTAACGAATAACCTGGATGCTGGATGTGCTGCTACAGCGAGATGCAGTCAAGGTTGCTTGTCGAATGGATCCTGACTGTGATTTTGCTCTTATTTCGACACTGTCAAAAGAATGTGAGCCACATTCTGTGTTTCAATGTCTCAAACGTTAAAACAAGTTATTCTTCTAACAAGATGATGGTTGAGAAACAACTCTGTGCTCTCTGGCTGACAAAACAAGCTTCAATAACTGACAGTAAAATGAAAGCTTAGACCAAGAAGCATCATCACAAGTGGTCGGAAAAGAGCTGTCATACCAAATGGAAATATAATCACACTCTTATGAATTCAAGCAATCAACAGGCACTGCCCTTAAACAACTTCCTGAGAAAATAAAGTTTGAAGTGATGGTGATGGTTTATAAAGGATGGCATGTTAAAACACAAGTGCTCGGTGCGGACCAGTCGGTGCTGATGGTATTCATAGGTTGATATTTATATTTCATTTTGAAACATGCTGCACAGATGGAGGGTGGTCACAGCAGTAAACAGTGATATCTGTTTCGAGATAGACTCTACCTTTGACATTGACCCCCTTAACTCCCTCATATGAGGTTCAGGGAAAACAATACCAGCCCCACTGTTGGTAAGAAGTATTTTATAATAATACTGTAAAGATAGATAGATAGATAGATAGATAGTCTTTATTTTCATTGCACAGATTCACAACACTACACAACAAAATTGGGTTGCTACAGCTGTAGGTGCAAAACAAGACAGCTAAGAACAAGATACAACAAAGATACAACAAGCAAACAGTTCTGTGCAAGAGATGGTGTGATAATAATTTTAAAATATAAAACACAGTAATTTAAAAATAAGCACAATGAGGAATAATTGCACTTGTCCTGGGATGTTATCATCAAAGTTATCACTGCAGTATTTTCCTTCACAGTTATGGGAAGAGTTAGCACAATGCTACATGCTACAAGATGTTTTACCTGTGCAGCAATTGCTTGTCAAGTTGCGCATATCACAACCCTCGTATCTCTCTCTCTGTCCTCTCTCTTTGCTTTTGTTTATCCATATTTTGTGTCTGTCTCAGTCTTTGTTGTATTGATGAACCTGTCTGGTTCCTGGTATGATTGTGAGGCTGTGTTTTCTGACACACTGCTACTCTCTGACTGTTCACTCTCTACAAATACAATTCTCAGGGAAAATACATATGTAATCTCAGCCATCAGTAAAAAATACTTCGGCATGTTGAAGTGTGTTGTATATTTATGAAGATGCATTTTTGTCTGTCTGCAGGTCAACTTCTGTAGTGTATTCCAGTTTGTGTGTCTCCCACTGTGTGGGAACGTGTGCATGCAGGTGTGTTTGTACGGCTTTGTGGGTGTAGTTCAGTTAGAATATGAAACAGTGCATGTTTGTTTGTGTTTGTTTTCGATGTATGTATGTGTGTGTGTGTGTGTGTGTGTGTGTGTGTGTGTGTGTTTGCGTGAGTGTGTGGGCACACACTTGCCTGAGCGTCTGCTGATTGCAGTCAGATGGAAAAACAATTGGAAACGCCTCTCTAGCTGATAGATCCATGTAATCAGCAGTTACACACTGAGCTGTGTTCAGAATAACAATGTTTTTGCAACACAGCTAGTTACCATATAGATAAGACAGACACAACACCTCCACTCTGGTACTTTTGTCACACATTAGAAGGCAATCAGGGCCCTACATCTGCTTAAAAGCAACCTCTTCAGCTTAGCAGTTCCAGGTTATTGACTGGCGACCACATTTAAGAGGCTAAAAGTGTAATCCAGAGGTGAACAGTCCTGAGGTGGCTGCTGCACAGCTCAGTGTATCCTCTGTACAGGACCAGGCTAGAAAAAGACGAGGGCTCCATCTGTGCAGACTGAATTAGTCTTTGTATATTTGAAGCTTTTTATGTTTACTGCATTAAAACTTTGATTTTCTTCTAAATTTGAGCACTCAAATATTGTGAAATGTAGCCTCTATATTTTACACCGATCATAGGTGGATGAAGTACTCAGATCCTTTTCTAAAGTAAAAGTAACATTACACCATTGTAAAAATTCTCCCATACAAGTCAGAGCATGAAATATCCTACTTAAAGAGCATTCACATTAGCAGCAAAGGTCTGACCCATAACACTCTCTGGTGTCAAAGTCCAGTCCAAGAAAAAAGAAATCCAACATTTCAGTGATGCAGCTGCTACACACACAACACAGGCAGTGTGTTCCTGGCTGTCCATACTTCTCGCTGGTGGTCTAGCACAGAAAGTGACAGTATAGAGCCACCACAACAAAAATGTGTCACTGTCCTACAACCCTTCTGATTCTTTCCAGCTGCAGAGTAAATCTGGTCTTGTCACGTGTCTCCATCTGTCCATCCTTATGTAGAAGACAACAGCCACACTACATCACAAAAGGAATAAGACAGTTTGACAGAATCAAAGACTGTGGACAGTGTGGGGTAAACAGCAGAGCAGGATTCAACCCTGTAACCTTTAGGAGGACGTGTCAGGGACACAGTGTGCTGATCCTGGGGGGAGGCTCGCTGCTCTGTTCTCCCTCTGTCTTATTTTTCTATTACCAGGATCTACAGGGAGCCTCAGCAAGGAGAGCAGAGGGTCACCATGGTATCACTCCTGGGGTGTGTGAGTGTGTGTGTGTGTGTGAGAGAGAGTGAGAGAGAGAGAGAGAGAGAGAGAGGTGCACACATGTGGACATGCAGAAACTGAATGTGTGTGTCGGTGCATGAGGCAGGAAGACAACTTGTGTGTGTAAAACAGGAGGACAGCAATACTGGATGTGTGTGTGTGTGTGTGTGTGTGTGTGACCTGCCACCAAGTGACATGCCAATGAAAACAACACCATGAGACCACTGCCCTCCTACAAAAACATAATTTCACACAGGTCAAAGGTCATTCCCAGCCTTTGTGGTTATTCTATGAATGTGTGTGTGTGTGTGTGTGTGTGTGTGTGTGTGTGTGTGTTCACCTTTGTAGAACTGAGTAATAATCTGTGTAGTGACATGTACACATATGTGTGAAGAGGTGAATTATGCAAATCAGCATATTTGTGTGCTGCATGTGTGTTGTGATTCACGCAGCAGGAGCAGGGGTCACATTTCCACCCAGCGTAATGATGCTGAGGGTGTGTGTGTGTGTGTGTGTGTGTGTGTGTGTGTGTGTGTATTGGTATGGACCGCTGAGCACACAGCGGGGGACCAGGGGGTGATAAGTCAGCCCTCTACCTAGAATTATAATGATGTCTGCTGCTCCTGCTCCCTGCTGGACTCCCTCCACCCTCTACAGCTGCATCTCAACTGTACAACACACCACTTCAATACACACACACACACACACTCACACACCTGTGTAGTACCAGTCCCACTACTTTACTGCATTCATGTTGTAGTTCTGCTGCGCTCCGGCTCCATTTTCCACAGGGGAAAGTTTTTCAAAAATGAAGTTCCACTTTCTTCCACAGCTGCTGGAAACATCTGCGTCATGAACGAAGGATGATCTGAATTCTAAGGAGGAAGTGCACAGTCACAGGTTTCAGGTAGACCAGGGTTTCTTATTATCAGACGATTCCTAAACTTATTGAAGTCCAATATTACGTTACTAGAATATCCCTTTATCAGAATAATAATATAACAACAGCAATATGTGGGGATGGGTACCAACACTTGGCATGGGGCTACACTGAAGGACCGCAGCATCAACAAGCTCCAACGTTATCAGTTCTGCTCTCAGTACTGGAGAAATTAAAATAATATCTTATATATATTACCACAAAAGTTTTATCTCCAACTCAGTTTCTGATGAAGACATTCATCTGTAATACATTTTCACTGTAGGTCAAAGGTCAAGATCAGTGTGACCTCACAAAACAAGTTTTAGGCCATAACTCTATAATTCATACACAAATTATGATACAATTTAATTCAAATGTTGAAAAAAAATACAATGAAAGTAGTACTGATGAGAGTACTGTTAAAGTACTGGATCGATAAGTAGTTCCACTGTTAAAATCCACACCATCCCTATCTGTACGGCTGAGTAAAACAGCTGAGTAGAAATGTCTGTTGTATCTGACTGCTGTGTCAGTCTTTTATTGTGAAACTTCAGGCTCTTACTGTTTCTTGTTTACTCTCTCCTTTGCTTCCCTCTGATCTCCTTCAGTTTCCACCTCTCTTTTTTTTCACACCCACTTGTCTCTTCTACACTCTCGCTCTCTACTTGCCTCAGTCCCTATGGTCTCCCCTCTCCATTATACCCATCGTCTTCATCTACACACTGTCTTTAATCTACTTATCTTCCTCCAGCCGTCTTTATCTTTGTCTCTTTTCACCGTCTCCTTTCATCTCTCCTCTCCTCTCCTCCTCCTTTCCCCCTTCTTTTCTTCCTCCACCTTGCAGACTTCTCTCTCCACCTCTCCCGGCCTGTTATTTAACAGAGCGAAACGATGGAATAATCTCCTCAGCATTTTAGTGAACCGATGCTTTCTGATGACCTCGCTGTGGCACCCTGTTCCTCCCCAGGCGAGGAGCTAAATTGCAGCAACCTTCACATCGAGCAAAGAGCATCAGAGAGAAAATTGTCTCTCTTTGGGAAAAAATTGTATCTGTATTTAGTCCTGCAATAACACTGGAAGGAAGCCCGAGGGAAGATCCAAGCCCTCTATTCCACCTAAACATAGTTTTATAAAAAGGGGCCTTTTTGATATCCTATTGTACGTCTCTGCTCCTGCTCTCCGCTGGATCTCCTTCTCTCTCCATCTTTTCCCTCTCGTTTGGTCATATTATGTACAACTCTCTGTCTCCCGGCCTCTCTCACTTATGGGTTTTCCATTTCAGTCTTCATCCTCCTCACACACCATCTTCTCCATTTTTTCTTCTGCTCATTGTTTTTACTTTATTTCAAACTTATTTCTCATAGTCATCCTCCCGTGTTGAAATTGTTTTTCTTTCAAAGCAGCTGCAATTGTTTCTGTTCTCCGAAAGAGACCAGGAGCAGGTGATAAATATCTTTGATCCTAATTTAATGTTTAACTACAATCACCACTTCCTGGTTGTTTCCTCTGCCAAGTTGCAGGAAGTAAGGTGACAATCTGCCCTTCCAGAGTTACAGTGTTGATTAATAAATCTTTTTGCAACGTTATGATGTCACGGTGAAGTTGACCTTCAACCCTTCAGATACAAGCCGTCATCATTTCATTGTATCTGTGTCGACATTTGAATTAGATTGTATCATAATTTGTGCATGAATTATACAGTTATGGCCTAAAAGTTGTTTTGTAAGGTCACACTGACCTTGACCTTTGACCTTTGACCACCAAATTCCAATTAGTTCATCTTTGAGTCCAAATGAATGTTTGTGCCACTAAACTGAATTCCCTCAGGGTGGTCTTGAGATATCATATTCAAGAGGCCAAAACCTGTGAGGTCACCGTGACCTTTGACCTTTGATCAAAATTTAATCAGTTCATCCTTAGCTGTGTCTCAGTTCAGGGGCCACATCCCTTGGAGGCTGCATTTGAAGACTGATTATGTCACAGCAGTGTGACTAGACCCACTGAATGTGTTCTCCTTTTTTGGGGGCATTGAAGGCTCCAACAGGTGGATCCTTCGTGGGCCATCCATAGACTGTATGGACCCATCCTATCCCATGATTCATTGTGTAATGAAAGCAAACAAGACTGACAGAAAGCCTGAGGATCACACTTTTAAGTCTAAGTGTTAGGTTTCAGTTCAGTTCAACAGCAAACAGTACACTGTTAAAGCCAAGGGCCCTAAAACCTCAAGTTTCTGTGAAAAAAAGTAATGTGTTACGGTTGCTAGGTGACAGCAGCAGTAGGGACAGCACAGCTGGTGACACAAAGTGAAAATCCTCCGCAGGCCAGGCCGTCTCGTTTTGGTTCAGCCTTCGTGATCTACAGCGGCTACAGAGGGCCACACCTTCATAGACCCTAAACTGAGACACAGCTTTTGAGTCCAAATGAATGTTTGTGTCAAATTTGAAGAAGTGTCCCCAAGACGTTACTGAGATATCGTGCTCACAAGAAGTGGACAGATGAAAGGACAGACAACCCTAAAACATGGCGCCTTTGGCCCTGACTGTCACTGGCGCGGAGGCATAATAATGAGCTACTAGCAACAAGCATGTGAGTGAGAAATGTGTGAAAGTGCAGACTCTGATCTCTCAGTGGAAACTATGCTGATGTCTGTGGAAGCAAAGCAATTATCTCTGAAAGTCTGGTGAAAAATGTTGTGAAACATCTTGACTTGAGAAAATCACTTCATCTGAGTTTGAAACTAAGAAAACTTTTAATATATTTACCAATTGAACCAGTGTGAAAAACAGAAGGAAACATCAGAGCAAACACATCTGCCTTTAAGGATAAATAATTAATAAAGGTATTTTTTACACGTCAAGCTAATGTCAAAATATATGTGTAATATATAAACGCCTTCGTGTGCACATACACACACACACACACAATACTTCAGTGTTCCCATCAGCAGCTGAGCAGGCTGTTACAGCTGATTTTCATTCTGTGGAGAAGCTGTTACACAGCGACAATTATACATTAGCCAATCAACTTGCAAGAAGCCATAAGTACCAGCCAATGAGAACAGACAGCTGAAGAGACACTTGAACACGATAAATCTCTCTCTCATTCACTCTCCCGCTCCCTGTCTCTCTTTTACACACACACACAAATAAACATGCAAAAGTGCAAAACTATATTTACGTGCAAAAAATACACAGACAAAAAAAAATTACATTGCAGATGTTAAGAGCACCCAAGCATACACACTCACACACACACACACACACACACACACTGCCAAAATACACACCTACACACACAGAGATATGTATTATACATGACAAACAAACATGCAAACACACACAGAGACACACACAGTGAGGGCAGGCTGATCTGACTGGAGAGGGAATGATTTGAACATATACTCATCTCAGTCTCCGTGATTATGGCCGTTGGTAAAAATGGCAAATAATGGTGGCAATGTGCTGTGAAATGAAGCCTATTATGTGTATACGTGTATGTGTGTGTGTGTGTGTGTGAGAGAGAGAGCAAGAGAGAGAGAGCGAGAGGGTCACACTGGTCTGGGTTTACTGAGGTTAGTGAGAGAGAAACAAGAGATGACTGAAGATGATGAACCCACTGAGACAGAACGACAGGCACAAAAGTGTGTGTGTGTGTGTGAGAGAGAGAGAGAGAGAGAGAGAGAGAGAGAGAGAGAGAGAAAGCACAGATATGATTGCTGGCAATCATCAACAATTTGATCAGGTCATCAAATCAAACACACACACACACACACACACACACGTCACATTTCCATCACTTGAGGGGACATCAGGATTTATGATGTAACCTAACCTTACCACAACCTTGATTGACAGCATGGTGAAGTGTGACTGGATAAACACATTTATGTCCCAACAACATGAGGAATAAAGAAAGAGAGAACTGTATAATAATAATGTGACAAACCACTGTGTTGTGTGTTGCACTGTTGTCTTCTTTTGTCTGTGAGAAGGTTTTTGATGACAGAGGACGACAAAGGAGATGCTTTAATTCAGGATCCTGGTCGACAAAGCTTGCTCACACAACTCTTTGTGTTCTGGAACAGTGTGGACCCCAACCTGTGGCCCTGAGTCTGCAGGGACACAACGACTGAAAAAATGAGACACAGAGGTGAAACAAAACCAAGAACCAAGAACTCAAAAGTAAATCAACTGTGTGTGTGTGTGTGTGTGTAGTTGTGTGTCTTAGCTGTCATCATCCTTAACTGAAGCCCCTTTTCCACCGGTCAATAAACCCACTAACAGATATGTACTGGCTCCAGTGCCGTTTGGCATCAATGTAAACACAACACCCTGGTGAACATGATCCTTTTCTCCACTTTTGCTGCTGTAACGTCTTTGAGAGCACAAACACCATAAACACACCTGTCATCTGTCTGTGCCCCGTCCAGCACGGTGCCGTTAAACCACGAACACTGCAGCTACACTGGTCGGGAATGAAAGAGTGAGCTGCAGCCCCGAAATAAGTTTTAAAAAACACACCATCGCTGATCGAAGTGTCTCACACAGACGCTCTGACACTGCCAGGAGCACCAACCAGAGCTTCAACTTTACCAGTCTGCACAGCAGCAAGCAGCTCACTCTCTCTCCCCTGCATCTGTGTGTGTCCTTTCCAGAAAACTCATCTGGCAGCGTAAAAGGACTCAATCACCTTTTTTAGCAGGTTTACCTGCGTCATCTGATTGGCTAAACTTCACCAGTTCCTGTGTCTGACACGATCTGCACGATCAAGCTGTCTGATGTGCACAAGAAAACACTCACAACCATACACACACATGCAAGTTCATTAATACACATGGCTGTCAACACAGTGATAACTCCAGCAATAACACATACACACACAGCCAGTTGTGTGTATGTGTCCGGATCAAATTTAACATCAGTTTAATGTTTTGTGAACCTTGCTTCAGGCTGTTTGAACTGAGATCTGTAGAATAATCATCATATTTTTAACAAAATCAATATTGTATAATCTCTGATCCCAAGGTATGGCCTTGTGAGTGTGTGTGTGTGTGTATGTGTGTGTGCACTCATAGGGGGATAAGTTGGTTTATCAAAGCAGGGCAAGTTGAATTATTGCCTCTGCTCAGTCAATAATGCCCTGACAGAGGGTGAAGAGGGAGACGGAGGCAACAGGTGAGGGAAAACTAGGTAATAAAAGAAACAGAGAAAGAGTAGAGAGAAAAAGATGCACGACACACACTCACAGACAAAATCAAATGTTGATACGTCATTGAACTTGGTAACTTTTAGCCATTTTCATTTCAGCAGTCCTTCTCCTCCACCTCTGCAGTAATAAATAAAAACCCTGAAAACACACACACACACACACACACACACAATTACCTGGGCTCTCCCAGGCTCATATGGGATTTCAGCAGCAACATTTCTGTTTCTATTTTTACTTTTACAAACTCACATGTGTCTGTATTCACACATGCATTCTCTTAAAAATCTGACACATGTACGGTTTTCTTCAACTGCATAACCATTGCTATAAACACTGCCTGATTCACACATACTCACATACTCTCAAAACTCACACACACACACACACACACACACTTGAGCAGAGAGAGGTAAGAGAAGAACATCAGACAGAAGGCCATCACAGAGTGGCCCTGGAGTTCTGAGTGCTAAAGAACAGCATAACGTCGTTTTTATAACTGCTCCGATTATCATCAGTGGTCAAGTGGGGCGCTGGGGAAAATGGAAAGCAACCGTTGCCATGGTGATTGTTGTGGCACTTTAGAATCATTGCACCTTTCTTTACCTATAGCTACTGAGGTGTGTTGTTGCTTCATGCTTTATAGAAACACTGCAGAAAGTTTCATGCTTTCCACATAAAATACACAAAACCTTCCAACTCCGCTGTATTGAGTTTTATAAATGTCATTTCTCAAAGCTCTGAAAACAAGTAACTCGATCAGTTCATTTCACTTGTGTTGTGCTGGGATGGCAGCAGTTCTCTCTGAGGTTGACTGTACGCTGCAGAACCCCGGCACCAAAAAGCACCAACACAAACATACTGATAATTTGATCACTACATCGTCCATAAAATGTCACAAACAGGGAAACAAGAACACACACACACACACACACACACACACACCACTCTGCCACTCAGGCCTGTTTGTGGGTTAAACTGTAACTGCCCCTGTGTGCCCGACTGTCATTGGAGGAGTGGAGCTTGTTTTACTGCAGCCACTCACTGTTTTCTGCTCATTTTCTGTCTTTGTTCAGGCCTCTGTCCCCAGTAGCCCTGTGTGCAGGAATCTATCTATCTATCTATCTATCTATCTATCTATCTATCTATCTATCTATCTATCTATCTATCTTTTTTACTCACACAGATCCACATTAAAGATGTAGAGAGTCTCCCTGAAGAAAATAATAGCAAGCTTCTGTCAGAAGTCTGGTTCCCATGCTCTGACTCAGATCCAGCCTCATCAGAATAAATTGCCGTCGAGTTTGAAGTTTTGAAACAAGAGCGGAGCATTAGATTAGGTTTGTCTGATATAAAATTCCCTCTAAAGTGCTGAACATCTCTTTTCTCCAGCTGCTGTTGAGAAGAGCCTGAGTCATTTTGTCTGGTATTCTCCAAGTCGTTTGAAGAGACAAAATGCTCCTTGGCGCGTTAACAGGCTCTCTGATGTTTGGTTCTGTGTGCTGCACTCGCTGCTCTGCAGTGAGCACACTCTGCTCTGCTTTTTTTACCCCTCTGGCTGTTTGTGGAAAAAGTCATGATGATACCCAGAGGTGGACATGGCAACAAACAGCATGATTTTGTTTCTTACATCAAATTCAAACTTACACTTATGTTTGTCAATGAATCATTAATTAAAGGTGCACACTTTCTAAGGTAGATGTCCATGTGTTTTTTGATTAAAAAGCAGGTCTAGGTTCTAATGTATTAATACATGTATTATAATCCATCCATGCAAATGCGTCCCAGCCTGGTTCATCATCTTTTTGTGTCCCCTGCAAACACTTTTGTTATTTGCAGTGTGTTTGTGTATTTGGTTGTGTTGGGAGTATTTGCAGCACATGTGTTGTCATTGTTGTTGTTGTGTTTGCAGTGTGTTGAGCTCTCAGAGTCTCTACAGTTGACAATGATCTATTGATCTTTACAAAATCTTTACAAACTTTTCCTTTGTCATGAAAACATAATTAACATTTATCTTTATGTTAAGCTCTTCCATTCCTCTCTCTTCTTCCTTCTTTTCCTTGTCCCTCACACTGTAGCATAAATGAAATCAAGCTTGAATGATGGTTAATGCTTGAAGTGACACACCAGACAAGACTGGGGAGATTGCAAATCACAGTTTAACGATGAAATAAAAGAAAAAAAGTCCTGTGAAATCATAAACTGCAGGTTTACAAACCAGTTCTCGAACTGATTCACCTGAGAGCTGAGTCGCAAAGGAATCGTCTCAACAGAAAGCACCCGAGTGAAAAAGAAATAGTTATTGATTCATTTCAGGAGATGAAACTGTGTAAAAACGCACAATGCAGCTGCTTCCCCTGCACAACCAGGGCACATGTTGTCTTTGTTTCTGCGACACTGCGCTGTTAAACTCACAGTCTCCAGTTCATCTTCATCTCATAAGTCTCTTTTTCTAACAACCCACTGCTGCTTTTCTCTCTTCCTTTCTTTCCATCCCAGTCTCTTGACCCCCACCCCTCCTGATATGCTGAATACCCATGCACAGAAACACACACACACACCCACACACACACACAGTCTTTCTAAGCCATAATTACCACAGAAGGATTCCTCCACAGGCTAATGTGCCGTTAAGCTTGGCGAGCCTAAGTAAGCACTCTGAAATTAGTGTTGGAGTCAGTCGCACACATCCACACCACACAAAGGCCTCTACTTTCACTTCTCTGACACTGAATAAGTCTGGCTGCATGTGCTCTGTGATACTGAGCTCCTTAATAGGAGTCAATGAACTCTGCCCAGAAGCCCTGTCGTGAAGCTCCGTTTCCAGACAGTTTGCCTGAATAATAATCAGCACTGCTGACAGCTTTTAACAATGCAGATAAGTACAGAGTGGAGACTGTTTGGCTGATTTCAGTGAAACTAAGAGTAGAGCTACTTTCAGCATGCCAGTATTTTTACTGTTAACTGGTACGTCACTACTACTCTTCCTCCTGAACTCGTGCGGCTCATGCACAGTTACTCAGCCTCAGGTTCAGTTACAGTCACATTTGTATTTAACTTCTTTAGAATAGTTTGGATCCATTTGCAGAGTTGAAGTAAATTTGTACTGTTTTTGTGACACTCCTGTTCTGCCAGAGGAAACTGCTCCACAGAAGAGTTGAGGTATAAATACTATTGAAATTAACAGTAGATTTGCACAGTCCTACAACCAGGAAATTAGTTGCATTTTAGCACTTCCTGTTCCCTGGTCCTGAAGTCTCTGGTGGTTTTTAATGGGTTTTTGGTTGATGATGTTAAACGTCATCAGTCCAACATGAAAACCGACCTCCTCACCAGTCCACCTTTACAGCCTCGCTGTGTTTCTACAGACTGTCACTAACTCTGTCAGAGGAAAGGCTTCTGTAGAAGAGCTCAGAGCTGAATCACACTACAGGCTGAAGGTTAGTGATGGTGACGGTGAAGTCATGTGACCGTGGTGTCGTTGGTTTAGAGCCTAACATGAGCTTTTTACTGCTGCTGGTTGTATTTAGGCTTCAAACATCATAAAGTGGAGTCATTAGTGAAGATGATCCTGCTGAACCAAACCTGTCAGGATCAGAAACTGTTGTTTATTTTCTCTAATCATCCAAAAGACAATGGAGAAATCCTATTGGCTGTTTGTGGTAAGGTGAAGGTATTATTACTAATAAGTAATAATAAATAAGTAAATCTTTACAAAAGAGTGGAGTTACAATATGCTTCACAATAACTGGATACAACTTGCCCAACAACATGGTAATGGCTCATTGTTCAGGATGTGACTTTGGTGAAAAACAATATACAGTGATGAACGTTTGCCGAACACGTTCATAATATGAGTAACAGCAGCAACGTTATCATGCTACTGTAGCCATCACTAATGAAAACAGACATTAACATTGTGTAGCATCAAGTCACTGACACATTGAGGAGAAGAAAACCAGTTCTGAGTCCAGCTGGAGCCTTTAGCAGCTCGTAGGGTTCTCCACCTCAGTACAGACAGACCAGGACTGGATCCATGATCGGACTGGGAAAGAAATTCAGCCTTGGACTGATCCATTTGGACTTGGCCGTACAAATGACACTGATGGAGCTGGTAAAGACACTGATGCAGCTGATAAAGACTTTGAAAACATTCTGCATGTATTGATGGTCCACTGACTGACTGGTAGTGGAGCTGGTAGTTCCCATGTCCAGTCCACCTATGCTCTGGTCTCATCTCTCTCACGAAAACATAATTTCTTCAGTGGAGGAAATTCTGGAAAGTCACTTTCACCTGAACGCTGCATACTGCACTGTGCCCTCTCACCTGTGGGCGGTCCCTGTGTGTTTATAAATGTGTGGAGGACCAATAGTTTAACACCACTTGCACAACATGCACATGCATGCCTTATCAGACCAGCTACCAAAACAAAGAGCCGAGAAACTCAGATTTACAACACATACAAAGGGGGTGTGGCTTCATTCTCTGCTCAGGATTCTATGACTCCACTAGATCTTAACATAGAAAATAGTTGTTTGCTGATGTGTTAGTGTTTAAACTCTCATTTACAGAACCTTACGTTGCAAACTCAACAATTAAGAAGTGTGATTGCACAATATTTTTTATTGCTTCCATTTGTTCTAAGGTAATTACTCTCACCACTCTCACTCAATCCATGTGAATTTTGAAACCTGCAAATAGACAAAAAAATGAGACAAAAACAACAAAAGTGTTTTTGCAGCCTTCATCTGAAAAAACACTTTGCACAGACTATAATGTGGCAATAATTTCATTTTGACCTTCTATTTTGATTAATTGCCAGACCAGACTGGCCATTACATTCATTCTTGCCACATCCAGTGTAATGAGAGTATGGAGTCAAAACATCAGACACTGCGTCTGCAATTTAATTACTGTTATTCTGTTAACAAGCTCATTGTAGCGCTGGATGGCGGGAGGCAGAACGAGGACAAAGTGGGGCTCAAGTAAAACTCTTTGCAAAGCACTTTAAACAGATTCATATTGATGCACTTAACAGAAGAACAAATACAAAACCTTTTTCATTCAGTTGAAAAGACTGTTTGGAATTTTTATTCAATATCCATGTGAAAGAATTTGGGTGGCTGAGGACATTTCCCCTTGCCATGACACAGTGAAGGAGCGCCCAGTGAGACAGGATTCAAACCAAGTCCACAATGATAACATCATCTGCACCGAACACAGTCACAACTAAAACGAAATCATTGCTGCAGAGTAATTAGATATGAACATAACTCATAGACTGTTTTGTAGAAAGTGATGTCATAACCTTTTTCGTCCAACTTGACTTTGAAGACAGAGAAAAGTAAAGAAAACCTCGAGCAATATTCAGCGCCACTGAAAACGAATGAGCCGACTCCTCTGCTACAGTGTTGGTGGCAGTATGTGATATTAGTGCATCACAGCCATGTCACAAATCACACAATAATCTTTACTGAAGCTGTGTTTTTGCTCTATTCATCTTCGTCATACTCTCTTCTCCTTCACTTGGTTTTCAATTTTTTTTTTTCATTTCCTAGCCCCCCCCCCCCCCAACCCCCCAATCCAATTTCCCTCTCCTTTGCAGCTGTCCTCACCTCCCCTCTCTCGCCTTTGGTGATTTTTAAAGGCCAGTCAGCAAAAAGATGCAGAGAGACTGCTCTCCACTTTAACTTCATTACATCCAATTAGTTGCCTTGTCCTTCAGTAGAGTTCATCGTGGTGCATAGGTGTGGGACACAGCAGCTCAGTGTTAACAGCCAAACCATTTCATTTCCAGCTTCTTTATACGACTCTTTGATTTGTTTCTGTGTACTGTTACCTTTGCTGCCAATTCCCCCAGTCAACTAAACATCAGTGTTAATTACAGATTAATGTGGTTCACTTGATGTAGCAGTGTCCATGTGTTACACAAATGTTAGCTGTAAAATGTAGTTGTTTCCCTGCAGATATCAAAATAAAAATTTGGGACTCAGGTGTATTTACCTGTGCTGCAGTGTGTCAGTAAAACGTGGACAAGGGGAATAGAAATTTTGTTCAAATAACTCTGATTCTTCAACTCTTCATATCATTAAAATTTACAGCTGTACGACAGAAAAAAACATTTCACTGGTGGTGGACTCTGGCAATTCACAGAAGAATGTAAAGTCTCACTTTATGAGAGCTGTTCGTTCAGCGCCACAAAACCAAAGCACACGCTAGCAGCCCAGTGCCATAACACTACTTTTCACATGATTATTCTAACCTTACAGCTGTCCCTCAGTGATCTTCTGCTCACAGTTATATTACTCTGAGAATGTGCAGGTCATAGCAGGACAGTGCCTCATAACGAATATCATGTACTCTTTATTTACAGTTAGAGTCAGTGATCTGTATGCTGATTTCCATCTAACATTTTTAAAGGTCCACACAGTCTAAAGGCAGATGTCCATGTGTTTGTGATTATAAAGCAGGTCTAGGTTCTATATTAATACTGTGAAAGTATCAAAGCCTCAGTCCACAGAGAATGAGTGTTTACCTGAAATCTGCAATATTTTTATTGACTCACTCAGAAAACAGTCAGCCAATCAGAAGAGAGACTCAGATCCTCTCTTCTGATTGGCTGTCTGACCTGTTGTTACTAGAGCTCCAGAGAGAACCTGAGAGAGGAGATGTAAAACTACACTGAGATGGTTTTTGGTTCTTAAAACCACAGATATATCTTCTGATGGAGATCAACACTTCAAATAAAATATAGGAAAAAAAAATTATAGGACCTTTAACCAGCAAGAAACAGTATCCTCCCTAAATAATAACACACCTGCTCTTACTTGCCATTATTTCTGCCCGTGGGACCTCAGCTTTCAACCTTTAGAGCCTTTTTCAGGTTATTCTTAACCCACTGAGTTGCAGTCAAGAGCAAGAAAGGAATAAAAAAATATCTGATTGAGCCATTGGTAACAATACATGATTACTGGCAACATACCCAAACCTTTAAAACGAAGCAACACCTTCAGCACTAACAAGTATTTCAAAATTATTGTTAACTCAAAACCCTGTAGTACACAGGATTTTATGACACAGTTTCAAGCCTCTGTCTTTTCAGTTAAGAGACAGATCTTTGCACCAGGCCTCCCTGCATATGTAGGAAGGTCGTGGTGAAAACAACAAAGGCTTTTTTTCTGCTTGTAAAGTGAAAGCGAGGTGCTGCGGCAAATCTTCAGACTCGTCCATTCTCTTCCACAGCACAGGTGAGATTTCCCATATGTCTTCATTTTGTGCCCAACTCCACAGAAAGCCAACAGAAGTGAATGAGAGTGGAGCTGATGGATTGCGCCCTGGGTCATGCACGACTTAGCATCTCGTTAGCCTCCCCCCGCTAGCAGAGCCAGTGGAGCAACGGCAGGATTCACAGACACAAAAAGGTAAATGAGCTGTCTGTTTGTGTTAAGGTCGCAGCTTTCTTTTTGGAGGTGACTGGTTTTTGTGTCTTCAGGAGTAACACATGATGTGCTTCACTTTCATGTCAGCTCTTTATGTTATACATTCATTATGTACCATGCAGAAAAGGTGAGATAGTCAGCCAGCCAATCAGAAGGGAGGCTCAGTTTGTTTTCGATACTTGAAACCACAAATATATCTTCTTATAAATATCAAAATGTTAAAAAAAAAAAAAGATATGGGAGTGTAATATGGGAGAGGTACTCAGGTCTCATGCATACATGTCTTCAGTGGTGGTGGAGTTAATCTATTTTATGTAATCGTGGGTAGCAGAATATCCCCCCAGGGTCAATAATTTCAATAACAATAACAATAATTTATTTATTATATTTTGTATTAATAATCTAAATCTGCAAAGTAATGAATAACTAAAGTGATAAAATAAAGGTTTTGCCTCTCAGATGTGGCGGAGAGATGTATATATATATATATATATATATAAAGAATCAGAAATTGAAGAACAGATGTAATTAATAATAATAACTGAAAAAACTGGATCGGGTGTAAATGATAACAATAAAACAGTGTGGTTAATTAAAATTGAGGTAATAACTGTACCTTGTGACATTTTGTAAATTGCTGCGTTGACCATTTTGGATTTTTGTGCACACACACAGTTGATGTACCTGTCCCCCAGCTATAAAACAAAGCAGCACTGGCTGCTATTTTGTGATAAAGGTCGTTGTAAACAAATCATGTCCCCTTGCTAGTTTCATGAAAGCTGAAATCTGTAGGCCACTGCTTTTTAATTATATATGGTTAACCCTCCTCTGTGTGCTGGAGTGATGTAAAGCAGAAAAGTTTTTTGCTCGTTGTCTCTTCTGTAAAAAAAAGTAGTTCTGTTTGTCAAAGCTGGTTAGGTTTGAAGCCATTCCTGGTAAATGGTGACAAGAAAGTGGATTTAAATCAGAACTAGAAGAGCACTCATAGAGCACGGACCTCCACCAAGGCCACTCATAAACAACATACACCAGCCTTAAGAGGAAAAAAAATCTAATTCATAGTAAATGTTCAAGATCTCCACCTAAATTTAATGGGTTCTTCCCTGGTACATGACCCATCCCTCCACCATGTTCGGTGCAAACTGGCTTTGTACTTTTTATGTAATAATGCTGACAAACAAACCAACCAACAAAGAGACACAAGTGAAAGTGAAAGCTCCTCGGCAGAGGTGAGCAGAATACTGGAAAAGTCATGTTTTTGTCTTCACCAGAGATTTACTAAGAGAGCTAGCCGGTCTGTTTGTGGCCAAACACGGTACTGTGCTGTACATGGAAGCATTTTCCACAGAGAACATCATTATACAATCTTTTGACAGCACACCTTGAATGGCACAGAAGGTCTGTTATTCTGTCCACCATTAAGGCTTAACATTGAAAAACTTCCCTCAGAGCTGAAGATGAATGAATGAAGAGAAAAGCTTCATTATGCTGTCATCTGGTTGTAAAAGCAACGCAGACATTTATGTTTGAATGGATGGGACTGCAGCACTGGATCCAGGGCTACTGCTGGACAAAGCACTTACAGCATCTCAGAAACATGAAGGGGAGTCTGACTGTATCTGTCAGTGGATTCAGCAAAATGCATCACAGATGCAGGATAAATGTACGAAGGTGTTCTGCCACAGTAAACACACAAATCTGATTTTCTGTATCGGTGCAAATGCAGCACATGGAGATGGATGGGATCTGCCGCTGACACCAAATAACCTTGTTACAAGTTCTCCGGAAGAAATTATAATTATAACCCTGTTAGAGTGGAAAATACATATTACGGTGCCGCCTTGAACTTTTCCTTCCCCCCTTTCTCCCCCAGATAATGACGTGTCAGTGAGAGCAAATGAAATGGGCCAATTTTCAAACTCATTACAAACTGAGCTGTGAAAGGGAATGAAATAAAGAGGAAGCAGAAAGAGAAGAAAGAATGTGAGACAAATGATGCACATTGACATTGGCTTTGGAGCTGTGTGTTTTGTGTATATCTGTGAGAGACTGTTTGTGTGGGCTTTGTGTATGCACGCCTCCTTCGTGTGTGGAGATGCACGCTTTCTTCAGACTTTTGTGTGTGTCTGTGTGTTATGTATTCTTTGAGCGTACCTTTTTTTTTTTTTTTTTTGATGTGTGTGTGCGTGCATCAACTCAGGCCAAAGCTGAGCTGACAGACAGCTTCCCTCAGAGGAGCCCCTTAGTGTTTCTGATTGATCGTCATAATGCCAAGGTACAGGCCCTGTCCTTGGTGCCTATGCTAATCGCAGGCTCATGCATATTTATGAGCTCCTTGGGAATCAACCAGCTAAATAAAGGATGAAGCCGTTGGCTTGGAGCTGCGTTCATCACCGACTCTGATTGATTAGAAAGAGAAAAAAATCAGCCTATAAAGACCTGGGTGTGTTTTTTATTTTTTCCTCTCTTCAGCTCAAGGATCATAATGGGAGCTCGGGACTTGTAGGAGAGCAAACAAAAGGTGGAGGTCTGCAGATTAAACAGTAGTTACATAGAATAAAGTTGGTGAGACATGTCTGTTATTCTGTGTGTGTGTATAGACCTTTACTTTCTAAAGTTATAATCTGTAACTTGTCCACATTAAAATGTCTAAAAACAACCAGACCTCTGTTCTATATGTTGTTGAATTGTGTTCTTACATCATCACAAATCAATTCTCAAACCAGAGAAATCTGTGACTTTAATCATGGTAACGCTCCATTTCATTGGTCGCCTGTCAGTGATGTCATATCCTCTCTGCTCACGTGTCAGTCTTGTTTTTCTCTGACAGAATCTCAGTTTGAAGTCTCATGTTTCAGATCTTTGTCTCCACCTCGGTGGTTTTCAGCTCTGTGTCTGAAGCAGATGACGGATTTTAGTCGTTGGACGTCTGGATCTGAAGAGAAACAAGCTGAGGAAATGTTCAGCTCCAGCCAATCAGAGAAGTTGTGTGTCACTGAAGAGCGTCGACCAGTAATTGACCAAATGTGAAACTGTTTGATTCAGTGTTTTTACTGGTTCTGATCAGCTGCTCTGTTTGTTGTGGAGAGGTACTTTTGAATACTTATGTAAAATCTGACTGAACAACTTTCACTTGTATTGGAGGAATATTTGACCAGGGGGGTCTAGACCATGACTCAAGTGATGGAGCTGTGGTCTGTGCAGCATGACGACCATGTTTAAGTATAAAAAATATAGTTGGTGCATCAGCTACGATGCAATCTGTGTGTCATATTCATAGAACCCCAGGATCACAGGAGTCATTTATCATGTGTTTTACCTGGCCATCAGATCCTCACATAAACACATGTAATTCATTTTAATCCAAATTTGAGGCTGTAAAGACAGAGATGAGCTCACATTCAACATTTTGGTCCCTTTTATTTCATGTTAACCACATTTCAAACAACTAAACAACCAATGGTAATGGCATCACCAGATCTAAACAACACTTTGCTAGACAAATAATCATCAGAATAATAATTATACAAAAAGAAATGTACAAATTCAGGACAAAAAAAAAAGAAATCCAGAAAGAAAACAAAGTATATAATACAGGTGAATGGCCATGAACCAATCCAATACAATAAAGCCTTAGTGGAAATAAAAATAATCAACATTTCTGGCATTCACATTGTCTTCAATACAACACTGTCTTTGTCTCAATAGGTCCATTAACGAGCCTAACTGGACTCCAGCAAAAAAAAATAAAAGGGAAGCGCAGACTGAACAAGTTTGCCACAACATTTTTCCACAAGTATGCTGGTTCTGGCCATGAAAGCTGAAAGCTGTAAGAAACCTGTGCTAAATGTAAAGTATCATTCCAGACTGGAATCCATTATCTCAGAATACTAACACCTGCTGGTAAGACCTGACGGGTGACATAAAAGCAAATTACATAAGGGGTTGAATTATACATTTTTTTTCTTTTCTCTGCAGGATATTGACGTACAAAATTGCTCTGTTCATTAGTTTCAGTGATTCTTCTAAAATAGATCTGTGGTGTTTGAAATGAAGCCCTTACTCTGGTGTCTTATGTTTTTTATCGACCATATTACCTCAGGCTATATGACTGTGTTTTATTCAACAAATCCCCTAAATATTAACACAGTTCTTGTGAGTCAGCACAGTTCAGAGGGAGCTAAAAAAACAGAGGGTTTATCTTTAACACAAGCTTTTGGTTTAGTTTTCCTCATCTTTTAGGACGAAGGAGGAAGTCAAAAGTCTGATTGAGTGAGGAGGTAATGGGGGGAGCTGAGGACGGCCACGCATCCGGTATAATTCTCATTATCTCCCACTCTCAAAACACATGTCCTTTGAGCTGCAGCGGCATCTGAACTGTCAGACGTGTTGACCCTCATTTGCCCTGGGGTCAATCACCATCTGAAATCATTTCCTGCTAAGACTGCAGCCCATGGGCCGCTCACCTCAACGGGCTTGGCGGAAAGCAGATTTGGAGGCTGTGCTGAGGGAAAGTAAACGTGGTCTGTGTCTTTGTCTTTGTGTCTCATTTTAATGATAGATGGCAGGCTGGGGAAACTGTCTAATCCCAAGCTTATTTTTCTCTGATATTATCCAGAGGGTGTCACAGGAAATACAAACATGGCTTGGCTTATGGAGCTGAGCTCAACCAAGGAAACTCAGCAAGAAGTCATTCATGTCCAACTCTGATTTGAAACTAATTTCTGAATTCTCTGAATCATCTGATTTTAGAGAGTAACACTTGTCTAATAAAAATGGCAGCTCAGATGTTATATTTCCTGCACCCTGCTTTCCCCCCATGCTAACACTGCTCCACTCACAGCTGCCTCTGGTGAATGATTAAACAAAAAAAACAAGTCTGCGTTTAAATAATTTGCATCTGTAGAAGAAATTAAAAATACACAATTTTTACAACCCAGGTTAAATCCAAATCAAAGTAACAAAACACGGTTCTAACTTCAAATACCTGCAAGCTGCACTGCACTGAAAACAAACACGATGCTGCTGATTGGCTCCTTCCCCCAGCCTGTGGCTCAGAGGAAGAGACGGGTGAACATGGTTGGGTCAGTCGTGATTTCAGTTAATGATTTATCCCAGTTTTAGCATTTAGCGAGTATTTCAATACCACATTAACCAACTAGACAAAAAAAAATTACTTTTTTTTTCACCTGGAATCACTGCACAGATGTTTCTCATTCTCAGCAGCTACTGTATGTGAGTGCAGTTCAAACCACCTCAGAGACGCAGGGTGATGTGGTTTTGTTCCAAACTGCTTCCACATTGTGAGTCCCTCAGGATGTGGGGTCAGATAAATGTGCAATATGCAAAAATATATGTATCACTTTTCTGACAACATGTCTAAATGGACAGTTTGTGTTAACATAAGACTCTGATCCAGACCATAATCACCGAGTTGCTGAAGATGACACTGACACAGCTTTTTTCTTGAAGTGATAGCGTTTTGAAATGATAACCTTTATTTGTAATGTGTCTGGTGTGTGATGTTTGTCTGTTTGTTTGTTTGACTGTGGTTGTCTTATCTTATTTACAGTAAGGGTGGATGCACACTATAAGATTGGTTTTCCATAAACCCATCCAAGAAGCTTTTTTTTCTTACAGCCCCCAAAGAAAAAAAAAAAACCTGGAGCAGAGATAACAACATCTGATCTTAACAGTAAATATGTTTTTTTTTTTTGTTCTATTTATTTCTAATTTCTCTGTTGTTATTCTTCAACATGCACTTGACTCCACTTGTTGTAGCTTGTGCTACTTCTCCCTGCTTTAACAGTATCTGTAACCATTTGTCCCAGTAAAAGCAAACTGTTTATAGTTATAAATGACTTGACGTTGATGTAGTTTGAAGGAAATAAACCACACCGAGAACTTGTTTAGCTGGTTACAGGATTACAATCAGGGGAGACCAGGGACGGCTGTGACATATTTCAAATTTCTGTCCATATCTTTGAGTTCTTTAAAGCCAGTGCTTTCAAGATGTAACACAAACTAGTTCCATGTGTCTGCGATTAAATAGTGTAGGTGGTATCTCTGCAACACAAGGAGTGAAAAGTTAGTCCGGGTTAGTTAGTGTGTGTCTATGTGTGTATGTGTCTTATTGTTAACTTACCCAGACTCTCACCATGAACTAGCTTACTTTACAGCTAACAGATAAAACATTAACACTGATAACATATCATATAACATAAAATATCTACACAGACACACAAGAAACATGATTAAAGTTAAATGAAGTAAAAGTTTTGAATTTAAATTTTTCTCACCTCAAAATGAGTTTTTTCCTTCTAAAAGTGTCTGTGTCTGCCACAGCGTACCAACCTCCTCACATATGGAGTGAGGATTAATTGAGCATGTGCAGAGTCAATCAGGCGATTCGTAACTCACTCCTGATTGGAGAAACTGGACGTGTTACAGCCATAACCCCGGTCTCCCCTACCATCAGCATTTAACGTGCACAGTGAAGAGGAAATTTATCAGGCTATGATTTCAAAGAAAAATACCAGAAATATTAACAAGTGTCTGTTGGTTTTCGCTTTGATCCAGATGACTGAATCATTCTATAAATACTCTTGGTGGATAAATGTTACAAGGCAGAGTTGAGGCATCACTTGAACTTTGACTAAACATGAAACTCTTGTAGTGTGCGTCCAGCCTTCAGAGGGAGACAACATTCAAGGCATAGAATATATCTAAAAAGGAAATACTGTACAATAGTCACATCACAGCCCAGTAGAGAGTAGAGAGATAGAGAAGGAAAAAAGTGGCGCTTTTTTTTTTAAACATCTGATTTTGTCTTTTTAACATATCATTTTTTCTTTTTTCTTTGTACAAGCTTTTAAAGTCCCCAGTCTCGTTGAAGCAAACACACTCACACGTACACACACACACACTAAAATTATCAGTGTGTATGTTTGTCGCTTTTTTTTTTTCATCTTCTGTACAGGTTTGTGTGTGTGTGTGTTGTCACAGGCACACATATAGATACACACGCACACACTCAAAATATGCAAGAATGCTCGCTCTTATTCACACACTCTCAAACACAGACACACACACAGACACACACACACTCAGGCACACACACACTCAGGCACACATGCTTACTGGTCGGGTTCGGGTCAACACAAAGCAGTTGTTGCACTTTGCGTGTCCCAGTGTTGTGTTGATGACAGGCAGCGTCGACGGCGGATCAGAAATGAGAATTTTGGCCCCGTGGACCTATCAGAAGGAGCTGAGTGCCTCCAGAGCCACTTCATAGCAGAACTTGTACTGTTCCTGTGGAGGGACAAAAAGCACAAGAAGCCAAGGTTAGAATCAGCAAAACGAAGCAGCTTTATTTAAATTTTAAGTATTTGAAACATCCCAGATTTACTTTCCCTGAGCATCATCTAAAGTTGGAAATCATTGTTTGTTGTGTTGTTGGGATCTGATAGAAGTGAGTGTGAAGATAAGCAAAATCTAAACCGATCACAATTAAATCTTCCTTTAAGCCAGTGGAGCAGTGAAGCTTTGATAAATGTCTAAAATCTGTATCTTCTTAAGTATAATCCTTTTACACCTACACTCTGTGTTGGGTGTGTAATCAGTGATTGTGCAGGTTTGTATGTCTCTTCCAGACACACACATCACACACAGTGGTTGGTGCTAAAAAGCAGCAGTAACTTCAACCAAACTTCTCCGGTCTCTGCTGATCATTGACACTGAGGAATTCTGGCTCATTCCTGCTTAAAAAAAAAACTTCAACTCTGTTTAGTTGTTGGGATTTCTTGAATCAACTGCTGACTTCAGGTCCTAATCTACTGGACTGAGCTCTGGACTTTGACTGAGCCAATCCAAAGGTGAGTTTGAGAGATTTAACTGTTCTTTCATTATTTTACTGCAAGAACCACTTTCTGTTGAGCTTCAGATCTCAGACAGGAACCCTAAAATTTTCCTGTTCTGACGAAGCCGTCATGGTCCAGAAGCAACAAGCAGCTCCAAACCATGATACTGCCACCACCATCTTTCACAGAGGGATGAAGTTCTTATGCTGAAATGTAGTGTTTGCTTTTTGCCAAATATGACACTTCTCATTTCAGCCAAAAAGTTCATTTTCAGATTCACTGGTCCAGAACGTTGTTCCATTAGCCCTCTCGCTCATCCATGTAGTCTTTAGCAAGCTTTAGATGTGCAGCAGTGTTCTTGTTGTTGACAGAGTTTGTCTCATGGTGGTCTCATGAACAATGACATTTGTCAATGCCAAAGAGGCCTGTAGATCCTTACACGTCACCATTGGCTTCTTGGTGATCTCCTTGAATATTAAACACCTTCCCTTTGGGGATGACTTTGTTGGACACATTACATTTACATTTATTCATCTGTCGGATGCGTTTATCCAAAGCAACTCACAAGTGAGGGACATCACTAAAGCTTCAGTGCAGTAGGAAACCTTGGCGTTAGCACTAAGTACGACATCTGTTCAATAAGTGCAAGGAGATCAAGCAACGAAGTGCACTGAAAGTGCTTAGTATGAGCTAGTTTGACATGCAAGCTGTTAAATAAGGTGTTTGGGTTAGGAGGTGCTCTCAGAAGAGATGAGTCTTCAAGAGATTCTTGAAGATAGAGAGGGACGCTCTTTCTCTGGTAGGATTCAGCAGCTTGTTCCACCATCAGGGAACCACAGACCAGAACAGTCTGAACTGTGTTTGCCTTGTGTGCAGTGACATCAATGCCAGACAACATTCCTTGGAGGAACACAGTGGCTGAGAAGGAGCATAAGGCTGAATGATTGAGATCTACTAGATGGTGAAGACCCAGAGGTTACTCTGAAGGCAACATTAGTGACTTGAATTAGATCTGGGCGACCATGGGTAGCCAGTGGAGGACAGTGAATAACAAAGTGACATATGCTAAAGACCATACGGGCTGCTGCATCTTAGACCATCTGTAAGGGTTTCACTATGCACAAAGGGAGGCCCGCCAGAAGAGCATTGTAGTAGTCGAGGTGAGAGATAACCATGACCTGAACCAAGAGCTGGGTGGCGTTCTGAGTCAAGTAGGGTCTGATTTTTCTGATGTTGTATAGAGCAAAGCGGCATGACCGGGATGCATCAAGGTCACAGAAAGATAATTGGTCATCAAACATGACACCCAGGTTTCTTGTGACCTTCGTTGGCGTAAAGGATGAAGAGACTGATTGGCTGGGATGCCTAGGAGAATTTCCTTTGTTTGCACATGAACTGCCTGTCAGTGGATTGGTGGAGCCCAGGATCTTTAGAAATGGTTCTGAAACCTTTTCCAGCCTGTTGAAGAGCCACAGCTTGGCATGATACACTTCCACAGACCTGCATGATGAAGACCAGACTTTGATAGTGAGGGTTTGTGTGCTTTAAATTGAACAGTCTATCAGCTGAAACATCTGACTCGAAGCAGCCTTTTCAATGAACTGATAATTCACCAGCTTCACTTTGTCTAACAACATATTTAATGTTGAATCATTTCGCTCAGTGAATACATTTTAAAAAGTATTATGCCTTTTGTGTTTTAGGTTTAATGGGATTCTATCTAGTTTCATGACTTAGATGAGGATCTGGTAACGTTTTAGATCAACTCTGTGCAGGAATATTGAACATTTTAAAAGGCTTCACCAACTTTCTGTCACCACTCTACTGTAGTCCTTGGGTGGGACTAATAAATTGACCATTTCTTTGGGAAGGAGATGAGAAAGATGTTGAGACAGCTGCTACCCATGTGTCTGTTGCCATCTGTCTCTGTGTGAATGCGACCATTTATGAAGCCAAGGAGAGAACTGCATCATCTGTCTCACACAGAAGAAGACTGTCCTCTGGTTCTGGCCACAACACTTTGTCTGTTTTTGTCTATGTGTTTGAAACATATGTATTTGCATGTTTCTGAAAGCATATATATTAATATATATAGCAGTGGCAAACTGGGCCTTCAAGAAAGTGCTGGCAATCCTAACATCCTATAAATCATATTACCCTTACATATTCATACAATACTTAGGAATATTTGGCTTGACAAAAGACTATCATCCAAGGTCAAAAATTGTTTTTTCTTTCATCTTCCAGCTGTAAAACTATTGTGCAGTCAACCTTCATGTCCCATCTTGACTATGGAGATATTCTGTATTGTCATGCTGCCCAATGAAGATTAGAGAATAAAACAAAAAGTAAAAACCAACAGTAGAACCCACAGATAAAAGGATTAAAGTCAAGAATTAAAAGCTGCTTTATACAAGTGTTTTGAGTTGTTTTTTTATACAGGGGCAGCTAATCAGCACGCCTGATCTCCTTGGGCAGGGCGTTCCAAAGTCTGGGGGCACAGTCACCTTTGATTTTTAGCCGAGACTTTGGGACAGATAACTGAGTTTGTATACAGGGGGTTGCAGTAATCAAGACATGATGAGATGACAGTGTGAATAACCTTCTCCAGCTCAGTGAATGACACATATTATTTGATTTTGGAAATATTCTGTAAGTGATAAAAACAAGATTGAAATCAGAGTCAAATATTATACCATGATTTCTGGCAGAGGGCGCTAGGTTGGAACCCAGTGGACAAAGAAGGTTGGTATCAATCTGAGCCCTAATATGAGTGGGGGTTAATGAGGATGACCTCAGATTTGGTGTCACTGAGCTGGAGAAATTGTCACCCACCATCTAGTTTCTAATTATGCAGGATATGTGGGCTGGTTTTGTCATCAGGTTTAATTGGAAGATAGATTTGCGTGTCATCAGCATAAAAGTGGAACCAAATGTTATGGTTACGTATGATATCATCATCGTCTCCTGTGTGTCATGGGTCCTCACCATAGTCTCCACCATATTAGTCTTGTTGTTCCTCAGTGTTTTGACGGTGTGGAAAACATCCACGATGTTCTGCTGCTGGATCATCTCGTTGATGCTGCAGATGGCACAGAACGTTCCAGAACGCCCTCCACCCGTACTGCAGAGGAAGAGGAGCACAAGTAAGGAGGAGCAGGAGGGGGGAGGAGAGAAGATATTCATCATCATTAAACATCATCATCATCATCGCACTAAAAACTGAGGTTTGTGAGCCAAAATCATCACCCTTATCATAGAGGAAGATAAGAGCTGGAAAGATGAAAAGAAAACAGAAAAAGGTAGAGAGATATTCAATTTTAAAAAGGAAAGAGGACAATGTGAAACCTCACAGACCAGTTGCTCAGAGATGTTCATGCTCTCCTTCACAAAACAGCAGGAATGTTTTTTGCCCTGTTATCACCCTGAATCCTGCTTTAAAACATGTTTATCCTGAAATTTAATGTTTCCTCTCAGACATTTCTCTTTTCCTCAGTCATTCTCTGCCTCTGCTTTGTTGATTGTGTCAGCCCATAAACCCCGAACTGACAAACAACTTTCAGTGGATTTTAATAAAACTTAGTAAGACAGGTTTTAACAAGTAGGATGTGTTTGTTTGTTGTGATGATGTGATTTAAAGCACAGTCTGGTGTCTGAGTGTAGGAGAAATGGTTTTAAACATGAGGTTTAAAGGTTCCATATTTTACACTTTTGCTGTGTTTCCACCCATAAGATGATACATTTGTTGTTTTAGAAACCATCTCATTGTGGTTTTACATCTCCTCTCTCAGGCTTCTCTCTGGAGAACAACGGGTCAGTGAGCCAATCAGATAAGACTGCTGCTGTGGCGACTGCTCTATTGTGACATCCCAAAGCTGGTTTTAAGGCTCAGTTTCTGAATACAGGCTGTGTGCATTTCAGCCAATCAGAAGAGAGGATCTGAGCCTGACTGTTTTCTGAGTGAGCCAATGAAAATACAGCAAATTTCAGGTAAACACTCAGGCAAACCAAATCCTGCAAGGTTGGGTGGTGGGTCCAGGTGGGCAGGGCTTGGGGCATGGCTGAGGGAGGTTCCAGAAGTCCTGACGGCTGGTTTTAAGGCTCAGTGTCTGAATACAGGCTGTGTGCATTTCTCTGTGGACTGAGGCTTTGATACTTTCACAGTATTAATATAGAACCTAGACCTGCTTTATAATCACAAACACATGGACATCTACCTTTAGACTGGATGGAACCTAACTGTTCAATAGTGATTCAGAAAAGTTCTGTGTGTAGTTGTCACTGTGGTGCACAGTTATAAATAGGTTAGAAAAGCTTTAACATATTTAAACCTTCAATATCTGTGGTACCTGACTTTAGAAAGCAAAAAATTTAAGTTAAATAGAATAATACACAAAGTCTAACCAGGTGTCTGACTGTAGGATTAAAAATGCAAATGCCCAAAAGTGAAACAATTACAACAATAAAAGTTGAGAAAAGGCTGAACGACACAAAGACTGACAAGAAATGACAGGCTGAACATGCAACATAAAGAACCTTTCACTGCACGGAGCAAAAGACCAAAAGAGCTGTACTAATGGATGTAAGACATTTGAATACATGTCTTCAACTTAAATGTTACTTATTTTAGCCTCTATACAGAGAATAACTCGCTGTGATGGACAAAGGCGCAACGATGCAAACATATCTGCATGTTTACTGGCTTTGTGCCCCAATCAGCAGTCAGCACTCCGTCAGGTGGAAGTCCAACCACCCACCATGAAAACAGCTCCAGACTCTTCTGTCTCACTTGGTTCCAGCTGAGATCCTTCAGTATTCAGACTGAATAAAACATTCAGGTGCCGAGAGGTGGAGTGGCAGCAGTCACCCACTGTCTACCTGCTCTGTGTTAGCAATGCAATTCCTGCTCAGTGCTTATGATTCAATACTTACAAAAGTAGCAAAGAGGGTGAAAAGAAAGAAAACAAAATATTTCTTATTTACAAAATGCTGAAAACACACATTTTTGCATGAGTAAATATGTAAATCTAGTTTGGAACTGGACACAACACCTCAGGTCTTCATTCCACTGGGTTTGGATATTTATATTTTACAGTAAAATTTAAAATGCAAAAATATTCCTCATTCACTTTTCTTTTTTTTCTTTTTTTTTGCTGCTTGCTTCAGTGTAAAACAACTTTTTTAAGTGAGCGAGAAAAAAGAGCAAATGAGAGAGCAAATACATTTCACTTCACTGCTGTGAGATACAACTTAGGGCTAAAATACATTAGTTATTATGAAGCAAATTGCAGAAGAACAACCGGCAGGCCGAGACTGAAGTGGAAGTAAGGCTCAAGGCAACTGAACAACTCTCACAGTTTGTTTACAAATGTATAGGAGTTGTTTGGTAGCTTATTAATGTCAGTGTCTCAATGTCAACCAGTCAAAACTTAGAGCAGCTGAGTCGCAAAGAAGCTGCCACCAGCAAAACTACTAAAGCTGCAGGGAATTTGATCTTTGCACTGGTAGACAGTTTACAGGTTTGTGATATTAAAACGGTGCTTTTATAAAACAGTGTTTACAGTATTTTAGTGACACAGTGATTTAGACCAGAGAAGAGCCGATGCTGCTGCTGCGGCTGGTTTGGTGTCAGTGGTATTACGACTTCAGTCAAAGTGTTTGTTTTGGTCGTGTATGTCTTTTTTTCCCGTTGCCTTAAAGTTAGCATGAAGTGTGAATGAGTGCGTATAGGTTTGTGCCAGGACAAGTGATTGGTGAACAGCATCGACTCCTGCAGCTGATTGGCTCCTGTCAGATCTCCTCCAGAAATAAGGAATCAAGGAGTCGCAGCTGAGCAGCAAGTGGAGAAAGTCATCTACCTCGTGTCCCAACCGGCCTCACTCTTCTCTGCACCTGAGCAGTTTTGCCATGTGTAGAGCTTAGTGGAACGTGAGAGTTAGTCTGGTGGACTGTTGTTCTCCTGTTTTTGTTAGTTAGGAAGTTTAGTTTCTGTAATTTGGTTTTGTAATATATGGCAAGGTTATGTCAGTGTTTCGTTTCAAGGACAAATGATTCCTTTTAGAGCAGCTTTTATTGTAATGATAACAATCAAACATTCACTGAACTGAACACAAGGGAAGTTCAATTTTTCTTTTTTGTTTAATGGGGGACAAATAACTTGTTCATTCATCATCTGTCTCTTGTCTCTTTGTCCTTTTAATTCTTCCAGATATCCGATTTGATTCTCCAGTTTTTACCATGGACGTAATTGTGTAGACTGAGAAAACAAAGACAGATAACAAACACGTACATGTGTTTTTATCATCATAAATAGAAACCTACAAACATAAAAATAGAGGAATTCATGTTTTTTGAGAATGAATGTGAATTAATATTCACATCTATGCTTAACACATCCAGACTAATTGAGTGTCACAGTTCTGCCTGTTTTCATTTGTATCTCTTCTTTGTGTTGTAGTGGGAGAACAGATTCATCTCGCTCTTCACATATGCAGCTCATGTTTATTTCCCATCCAGAGATTCAGGTAAAACGTGAAACCACATCACTCCAGATGTGAACTACTCCATGCTGTGAATATTTTAGGTACCAGACAGCTCAATATGTCTAAAATCTAAAATGCATATTTATGTACAGTAGGTTTAAATAAATAAAGTGCAGAGATTGCTGTGTTACTGGGCTCCCCAGTGTGATTTGCTGAAAATGAGACATGTGTTAGCATTAAAGACCCATCAGACTCCGAACTTGAGGCCAAGTGAAGAGCAGAAAAATAATCCATTTCACCAGCTACTGATTGAACTATCATGTTTCTCCTTATCTCCGGTATTACTGACTCGGTGGAATCAATAGCTGGGGCTGATTAGCTGGTGTAGCTGTCTTCAGCCAGAAACAGAGAATTCTTTCATCCCCGTCACTCACAGTTACTGGGGTTGAACGTAACAGTCGGGGTAGCTCACAATCACTAAACTCAAATATTTTGCTCCCAAATGGTTTTGTGCGGAAGCCCTAAAGGGCAAGTGATTTTTTTTTCTTTTTTTACCAGAATTTTTTTTTTCATCTGTGAAAACAAGCCCCAAGAGGCAAATGAGAGAAAAAAAATAGTGCTTCCATAGTTTTGTTTTACTTCATTTTCACTTGAATGATAGATAGCTAATTTTATTATTTCCACACAGGTCAGAGTTAAACATCTGAAGCCAGTTGCTATGAGTGGCAGACTGATTTGAGCTGGGACATGTGTCTCTGTCACTGACTTTATTTGTACACAGTACCAGGCATTTAACTATTGATTCTGTAGCTAAGGGTCAATAGTTGAGTTAAGCTCCACCAGCCATTATACAGGGTTTTTACCTGGCAGCAATGATAATGGCTCAAAGTGTTTCTTTCAGCGACAAACTGTTTATGCCTTGCACTTCACTTTTTAACATTTAGTGAGCAGCAGTTGGCAAAATATTGAATGCTCGACGATTTTACATGTGACTTTGATGTCTTACCATATACAGCCTATGATCTATAAAAATCTGTGAGGATATACAATTAGAAATACTTCATTAGTTACAGATTTCTTTATTTTGTTTTGAGTTTGTTTTGTATTTCTCTCTCTCTCTCTCTCTCTCTCTTTCCAGCAATAAAAACACTGAAAAGCAAACAAAACTCCAACAGCAGCTTGAAGAAGCAAATCAATGCCAATTCCGATTGGCCCAATGAGCTGTGGCAGTGGAAGCTGATTGGATGAGCACCAGTGAGGTGCTTAAGCCAATGTTTGGAGTGCATGTGCGTCTGTGAGTATTTGAGTGTGTGTTACTGTTTGAGAAGTTCCCTGTAATCTCTCATGTATAGATTTTACAGCCTGTGTTTCCCTCCCTCATCATCAGCTTCATTTGTTCTGCTCAGAACAGGAAGTGTACAGAGCTGAGTGGTGTTTGTGTACTTGTGTCCACACACACAGGCATATGTACACATTTTCTTGTGTTTGGTAAAAACATAAATAACATAGCGAACACTGTAATAACTCTACATCTGATATCACTCAAACAAATGAAATCAATAATAATGATAATAAGACTTGGTCTTGGTATGTGGGCCAACTACAATGCATAAGCCAACACTATAGAGAATAATCGCAACATAAGGTCCTACTCTTTTAAATTCATGTGATAAGTTTAGGCCATCTGTGTGTTTGAAAGAAGGAGAAATGGGTGGATACATGAGTGTCAAAATACCTACACCTGTGCATATCATCTTAAAGCTCCACACAGTCTAAAGGTAGATGTCCATGTGTTTGTGATTATAAAGCAGGTCTAGGTTCTATATTAATACTGTGAAAGTATCAAAGCCTCAGTCCACAGAGAAATGCACACAGCCTGTATTCAGAAACTGAGCCTTAAAACCAGCCGTCAGGACTTCTGGAACTTTGTGATGTCACAACAAAGCAGTCACTGCCCTCAGCCGTGCCCCAAGCCCCACCCACCTGGACCCACCATCCAACCTTGCAGGATTTGGTTTCTCTGAGTGTTTAACTGAAATCTGCTGTATTTTCAATGGCTCACTCAGAAAACAGTGAGCCAATCAGAAGAGAGGCTCAGATCCTCTCTTCTGATTGGCTGACTGATCTGTTGTTACTAGAGCTCCAGAGAGAAGCCTGAGAGAGGAGATGTAAAACTACACTGAGATGGTTTTTGGTTCTTAAAACCACAGATATATCTTCTGATGGAGATCAACACTTCAGATAAAACACAGGGAAAGTGTAACATATGGGACCTTTAAAGGTGCGTATGGTTCTATGAGTGTGTGTGAATGTTTGTTTTGTCTTAAAATGTGTGTGTGTTCTTTTAGAGAGAGTGTGTTTTATCATTGTTAAGAGTATCTGAAAATCAGTGTCTTCTTCTCTCTGTCTCACACACACACACTAAGGGCACATTTGTCTTCCTACGATTTTGTCTTGATTTATCGTCCTGGTGAGCGGCACTCGCTTCCTACTATTTTAAATCATGAGTTGTGGATGTGAAACTCACAGGCAGTGCACCACCGTCCTCCCATCTCCGCCGTCATACTGCTCCTGCCACTTCGCCAGCCTCCTGACCAACTGCAGGATGGAGCGCTTGGAAAGAGGCGTGTCCCTGTAGGCCGGCCAGCCAATGAACTGGAAGTGCTGCACCAGGCGGTAACCGTCCTGTGGCTGAGGAGACAGGTGAAGAGGCAGGTGTGAAGATTTACCACTGTAGCTCTCATCACCACAGTCAACATCAGGCAGTTATTTCATGGGGAGTGTAACATTTAAAACATAACATCATTGTCTCGACCTCACTCACAGTGGTGATGCTATTGTTTCTCAAATTCAACATCAGATCCTCCCATCGTCTCCCCTCGTCCCTGTGAGGCCCCCAGTGGAAAGGCCAGCATGCCAGTATTTTATTCTCTGTACGGTCTGTGTCTGAAATGTGCCTTTTGATGCTCCAGACACTGTTATGGTTGACATTTGTGATCCAGAAGTCTGGACCTGATCCCTCCAGCCCAAACCTTGTTGAACAAAGCCATGACTGGAGAGTGTCTGAGTGTCAGTGCAGGAAATCAAAGCACCATCATCACTTCACCTGGTCTGAACATGAATGTTGTGCAATCTGAAGGTTGTTGTGTTTCCAGGAAGATCCTGGGCAAATAACCATCAACTCCTCCAACCTGAACAACCATAAACCCTCTGATACGTACCATAAACTCAACTGTCTCGGTTACAATAATGAATACTGTACCAAGAAAGGTCTGCTTAATGTCGTTACCATGGTTACAATAATAACACTCATGCCTTGGTAAGGTTCAGGAAAAGATGGTGATTTGGATTAAAATTTGTACTTCCTCAACAGTAGATGATCTTTGTTGTCATGGTTACAATAATAGCAACGAACAGTCATAGATAATAGAAACAACATAAACTGCTCCTGTCACATGGGAATCGAACACCACTCTCCTGTGTCATATTCATCCATCCACCCCAACCTCCTCCTGACGTGGACTCTGTCGCTCTATAAACTACGTCACCGCACTTTTCCCTTTGCTCCTGTCATCATTACTACGACCACTAGATGTCGCCTAGCAACAGAACCTAACGATGGGTCATAGTAACCTGCTGACAGACGACCTGTGGGCTCGTTTGTTACAGGACAGTTTCTAAATAAGATATCAGGTAGTTGTAGGTAGAAGCTGCAGGTCTCCTCTGCTGGTCTCAGTTGGTAATGACAGACTCAAATGATGCATGGAGCACTTCTCGTGCGTTATCAGGCCATTGTGCCACAATTAGTTCTTGTTTCTGAGCAAAATGCCTTTTCAAAGTAAATAGGATTGGACTCGACAAAGACGACATCTTATAATGTTTAATTCAATTTCATGGCACACAAAATGTTTTCAGCTGTCTGGCCCAAGGCGGTTGGCATGCACCACCTAAAATACCACAACCCGCCGTCACTGTCAGACTGATTTACTGCTAGCTTTGCCAGACACGCATATGCACATTGACATTTACACACACAACCAAACAGATTGCAGTGTCTGTGTTTTCTTTCCTCCACATCCTTCCCTCTCTTCCCACTTTACCTGTCTTCCTATTTCTCCTTCCCTCTCTAGCTTAATCCTCTTCCTGCTTTTTACCTGTCTCTCCACTTTGCCCATCTCCCCTTGCAATCAACTCCTCTTTCAAACTGTTTCTAAGCCCCATTTTTATTCTTTCATCCTATTTCCTTCTTTACTTTCCTTTTCCTTCTTTGTATACTTCCCCTTCTCTTTCTCAAACCTTTTCTCTCCCCGCGCTCTTTCACTATCTCCCTCTTCATTTGATGGCTTAGTGGTTGGTGGTACAGACTCAGCTCGGTCGGAGCTGCTCTCACAGTGTGAGATGTGCTGTTGTGGTGATGATATGAGCCATTTCACGCTAGACTGGTGACGTGTTTGAGAGGGAGACAGAGAGAGAGCACTAGAATATAGAGAGTAGGGTAGTGGGGAGTTCACTGAGCACTATAGGAGCATGCAGACAATAGAGCACTGCTAGAGTTGTACCGTCATGGATGGGTGATGAAATGAGATGAGAAGGGAGTAACAAGAGGAGGCAAGAGGTGGGAAAGACAAGGGAAAGGAGAGATGAGAGCTGGTGAGGAAAGAACAGATGGAGGAACAGGAAGATAAAGGGAGAATAATCTCAAACTGTTCTGTTGTTATTGCACCGTCTCATACTTCACCACTCTGGACTCTGTTAGCCTGGCTGCTATAGTGTGTTAATGATTTAGAAGTCACATTTTTACCCAGACCAGTCTGACATGAGACAGTGACAACGTACCCTGGCCATGTTGCAGATCCTGAAGATCCGGTTGATGATGTCTTCATCGATGTCTGCTGATATGAACTCCACTTGAATGGGACCATAGCAGCATGAGCTCTTCTCTGGCCAGTACTGCATACACAACTATAGAGGACAGCGATACAGAGACAAAGAAAGGAGGAATGATGAAGAGGAGGAAAGACTGATCACATCTGTTGCTCCATTTCTCTTCCTATTTTTTTTTTCATTTTCTTTTTTTTTTTTTTTACCTGCGCTGCGTCCATCTCGTTGAGCATTACAATGGAAGAGCAGTTGTAGTCGAACACCAGCCTCCAGAAGTCGCCCATGGTGTTTGGCAAAGGATGCTGGGTAACAATGAAGGCCGCTGGCTGTTTGTGGCTCTGGAGTGTTGAGATGGACCAGAAATAAATAACAACAGGAAGCACGAGATAAACAGACACACACACACACACATTCACATCCCCTACGACACACTTACGTCCATTAATGCAGCGTTGATGTAATTGGAGCTCTCTCCATCCACAGATATGAGGAACGGCAGGCAGCGGTCTGCTGACAGAACGTCCATACTGCGGTTCTTGTCATGGTTCCTGGGCAGCAAACCCACGCTACAGTCCTCTGGGCGGACTCTAGGGGTCACTATGTTCAGAGTCTGATGGACAGAAGACTAGTTCATTAATTCCACAATGAGGAATGATTGACGATGAATAAATTGTGATGCTTAGCAAGAGCAGTGTCTCTTTTCTTTTAAGTTTTCAAACTTGTAAATCTTTAGATAAGGGGACTTGTAGGAGTAGATTCAGGGTTATGGTTTGGCCAAGTGTGTGTGTGTGTGTGTGTGTGTGTGTGTGTGTGTGTGTGTGTGTGTGTGTGTGTGTGAGCGCGAGAGAGAGAGATTGTGCTCCCATGCCCACCTGGAACTCGTCTTTAATCTGGCTGGAGTTGGTCTGTGGGTCCAGTCTGCTGATGTTGTAGTAAATGGCTCTGAACTCACACACTGGTATGGCTGTGTTCCCACATAGACACGCCTCCAAGATGGCATCGTGAACAAACACATACTGCTCCTGCAACATGAGCACAAGCAAATGATCTCAAGGGGGAAAAGACAAACTAACCTCAGGCCTCTGTGAACAGACACAGGTTTAGTCTTGAACCTGCATGTGGCCCCTGGACCTAACTGTCTCTCACTGTGTCCCACCGACACCTCTGGGACAGAGGAATGCTGTCGTGCTAAACTGCATCTCCTGCCTTTTCAAGTCTCTGACAAACTCAAACATTCCACTGTGGACACAGTTTCTGTTTGCTTTGTGCGTGAGAATTCATTATTTGTGCGCTCGCACTCTCTCAGCAGCCTGAAAGTGAATTAAAAGGGAGTAGTGCTTCGCCCTGCAGAGCTTTCTGTGCTCTGGATCAAGTGTGCTCTTTGTGCTCCAACCAACGAGCTCACTGGTAAAAGCACCAGCCAACAAGAGCTGCAGCAGCCGCTGTGCATGTTAATTCACCTCTCTCTCTCTCTCTCTCTCTCTCTCTGTCCCACAATCCTTCTAGTTTCATCCAGTGTTCGTTCACTTTTTATTTCTGTCTCCTGTTTTTGACTTGGCCCAGACAAAGACACAGAAAGTGACCTAACATAATATACCATAACATGATTGCATACACAACTACGCCACAACTGACAGCTTATTGTTATAGATTCCTATTGTGACTTATTCTATATATTTATATTTACACACACACACACACACACACACACACACAGGGCTGCCCGTCACGCTCCAGACTTTCAGGAGGAGGCTGACCAGGTGACAAGACCCTGACTCTGGACCTGGACTGCTCCTAGACCCTGAAAGGAAGGAGCACATTCTTGTGGTGTGTTTCTGTAACTTCTCTTTTTTTCCTTTTCTTTTCCTCGTTTTTTTCAATTTGCTTCTCACTCCATCTCTCGCTCTCTCTCTCTGTCTGTGTCCAATGTTAATTGTTGCCCTTGGAGTGGAGAGGAGAGTTTTAAAAGCATCACTGAAATGACCTCTCCTGGCCATTACTACTCTAGTGACACACACACACAGAAACACATGTACGCACACAGGCACCGACACATGAACCCACACAAAGAGACAAGCCCTCATTCATACTCTTAACACACACACACACACACACACACATACACACACACACACATACACTTTCCCCTGTGCCTTTTAAAAGATTAATTGCTTTGTGTTGTGCGGAGCAGGATTATAATAGCGTCAAGCAGCTTCAACACTGACACAAATTGCTCCCACACATATTCAAAAGGAAGGGCAGGATGTATTTAGCTTGGTTTCAAGAGGCATAAAAACACACACACACACCACAAGTGCACACACACAGACACACACATACAAAACCAGCTTTCATATCACTGCTGTCATGTGAAAACACTCCAAGTGTTGCCCAGGGTAACTTTTCTGAGCTGTGCACTTCACACTGAAACCCCATTCACCAGTCAATTCCAGGCTCCGGGCTCGAGCTGTCAGTCTGAAAACCAGGCTAGTTTTCTTTATTCCTGATGAAGTTGAGTCTTTTGGGAAATGCCACTGCATTTCATCAGTGACACAAATGAAATGCAGAGGCGGGATGGATTAGGTCGGCTTAAGGTAGCTTAGAGAAGGAATGAATACTTCTGTTCTGAAATGAAATACCCAACATTTGAAGACACAGACTCTTAAAAAATGATTGATTGTGCAAAATGAGAACAAATTATGAGACTGTGTGAAGGACAGGAAGTAACTGGAGTCCTCGGCTGACGAAAGACAGAACTTCTTTGGAAACAGATCTTTGAAGGTTTCAGAGATGACGAACAATAAACTTCAAGAAATCAGGAGGAAAACTGGTCGAATCTGTGACTCAGTCTCCTGATGAAGCCAGTACAGTGCAGCGTAGTAGTAATAGTAATAATAGTAGCAATAGTAGTGATAGCAGTAATAGGAGTAGTAGTAGTAGTAGTACAGTAGCACAGTCAGCACTGCATCATCACCAGTTAGCTCTTATTAGCTCAGTGAATGGAATTCACTCTGTGTTGTCTGCCATAATAAATTGCAAATGAATGAAATCACTTTGGCCCTGATGAAACTTAAGTAATGTTGTGTGTGTGTGTGTGTGTGTGTGTGTGTGCACACGCGTGCATCTCACAATATTTTCCTTACAAACACACACTGATGCATAGAATACTAAATCTGTGTGTGTGTGTGTGTGTTTGTGTGCATACTGTATACGTGTGTGTTTGCACTAAGGTCATCTATTATTCAGGGAACGTTTAATATTCATAGCCTGATTGGGATGGATGATAAGACTGAAAGAAGCACCGAGACACTCTGTTTCTGTTTTTATGCTGCAGCGTCTCAAACACAACCTACAGACACAGAGACATAGACAGCATGCTTCAAGCTAATGAGGCTAATTGACCATATTTCCTACATAAATACTTCTGGGTGTAGATGGACAGAGTCAGAATGTGAGAGTCAATGTTTCAGGAGCAGCTTCTCATTCCAGTCTCCATGCACTGGATGTGTTTTCATCCTTCCTCCAAAAGTACAGTTGTCTAATATCATAGTCTTTGTGTGTCTGTGTCTGGATCCTACGGTGGCCCTGAGAAATACATGCAAACAGACAAAAGACACACCACGGTTCGTTTGTGTATTTGGTTGTGTTGTGAGTATTTGCATCACATGTGTTGTCAAATTGATGAAGATGTTTTTCTGAATGTGTATTTTGTCTGTTTGTGTTTTCTTCAGTTGCAGTGTGTTGAGCTCCCAGGGCCACCGTAGGATCATGTCAGTGGACTCTGTGTGTTGGGATGTGCACTGCTTGTGACGCGTCTGCACTCATGTGGTGGGTGTACTGTGCGTCTCAACACTCACCTCTGTCTGCACCATGTTGACTCGCTGCGATCTCAGCTCTCGGATGCAGTTGAAAATGTCGACCACGCCTTCGTTCTCCGCCATGTCCAACATGATGTCCACTGCGATGAAACAGCCCGTCCTACCGGCACCAGCACTGAACCGACAAACAAGTCACAGCTAAATATTGGTCATATTTTTGTTAATGACCAGCTCTGATCTATAGCTCCGAAACAGGCTGTACTGCCAATTGGTTGTGTGGGTCAAAGCTGCAGCAGAGAAGTAATTTTTTTGCAATGTTGCTATTATGTGGATGGTGCACTAGTGCATGATGGGAAACATTTTAACAAGGTCTGGATAAAAAAAGAAAAAAAAAGAAAAAAATGTTATAGTAGTTTATATTGCAGTTTACAGTAAGGCCCTTAAGACACTAAATCTGATGGACGAAGTGATGACTTAATGCACATGGAGTAGAATATGAGGGTGTAGTCTCTCTCCGTCTGTCACACACACACACACACACACACACACACACACACACAGACTTTAACAGCACATGTTGGGTGTTAAGGCGACATATCCTGAACAGAAATGCCAAGAGGGAAGAGACGGATGGAGGGGAAGGCGAGCAGATGGAGAGATGGATGGATGAATCGAATGAGCAAAGGAGAGGAGGAGCAGCAGGAGAGAGAGGGAACGGTGGGAAGAGGTTAGTGATTGGGAGTCGTAGAAGGGGTCGTCACAGGGGAGAGATCAAGGGAGGAGAGGAGGCACGGATAGAGGGATGGAGAGGGAACTGTGAGGATGAAGTATGGAGGGGTGGGGAGGGGAGAAACCTATCTTTCACTTTGCATCTCCCTGACAGCTCCCATAGACAGCTAGAGAGAGAAAGAGAGAGAGAGAGAGAGAGAGAGAGCAGAGACAGGAGAGAAAAGAGAGAGATAAGAGCAGCAAGAGAGAAGGAAAGATAGAAAAGAGAAAGAAAGAGGAAAGGAGGGAGCGCCTCAGCAGATTACCTGTCAACCTCTGTGATTAATGTTGAGACCAGAATACTGCCGGGCCTCTGTGTGTGCGCATGTGTGTATGCGTGTGTTTGAACGCCTCATGACACAGGCCAATAACGTCAGAGTGCCCCCGGAAATTGGAAGTGACTGCAAAAACTTCCTGCCTGTCTGTCCACAGAGCTTTACTATAGCTGTCTGACCCCCCCCCCCCCTTGCTGGTCTGTCCACTGGTTTCTCTCACTTTCTGTTTGTGTGTATGTTCCTATTTTTCATCTAACTGCCTGTCAGTCTTTGTTCCTGTCCTTGTAGCCGGCGCTTCATGAGTGTGTGTATCTTCTGAATGTTCCTTAATGAATAAACTAATGCTGTGATCAGGTTCCCTCCTTGACTCCTTTGCTTCAAATATCATGTCTCACAATTAAGTTTTTGTTAGAAAATAAAACAAACTAATGATTAAAAAACTAACTGTACTAAATGTTTTTCTTTCTTTCTTTTTTTTTTTGCATTATTCCACATTAAACAAAGTTGAGTGTTGACTGTAAAAAGTTGCAATGGTTTAAATTCCATTGGTTTTTTATGACCCTGACATCAATCTTTCCCAACCCCCCCATGCACACTGACAGTAGAGGCTACAATTTACAGATGTCCCCTAAACACCTCACAGGCAGACTATCAAGGGGTGTTAGCTACAGCACACATCCTTGGGGGGTCACTTAGGGGGGGTTTGGGGAAACAGCAGTGTACTGTTTGGTGTCTTTATGGGGGGGTTTAAGGGGTTATGGTTGTCTTTTTAAAATGGGGCAAAATTAGGGGCCATCAGGGGCCCCTTTTCCCCTTCGCCTCTCCCGATGGTTATTTTTGGGTGGGGACTTTGGAAGACACTGACAAACAGTTGTTTAGGTATAAAGAAAATCAACCTACAGTTGGTAACAGATCTGAAAACTGTGCTGAAAACTCCTTCTTGGTGGTGCATTCAAGTGCTCATGGGACTGAAAACTGTGACTTACAAAAGAGATGGTTCCTAAATAGCCAATCTGTGTCCCGGAGTCAGTATCCTGTATATCTCTATATACTATTTTGAAACTCAGATTAGGTTCAGTGGCAATAATTTTTTATATATATGTTATTTTTAGTTCCATTTCAGGAACTTGTGGCGGATGGTGGGCATACAAAACGTCAAGATCTTTATCTTGCACTCCATCTTTTCCTAACAAGGTGCTGTGAGGGCCTAAATGCAGCATTAATCATACTTTAGCTGCAATGAAGAACAAACTACATCTATTTTCAGAGAAACATTTATCACACACGTTCAGTATGATTAATTTGCGACTTGGCAGATATCTCTATCAAAAAAAAAAAAAAAAACGTGGGCATTGTGACATTCCTTTTAAAACATACTGCTGTTCCAAAGGGAGCAAGTATTAAACATAACATAATGTCTAAGGTTTCAAATAGCAACGTTCTCAGTGTAAGACTTTACTCACTTTCCACAATCAGCAAACTCATGCAGCTCATTGCAATACACATGCACAAAAAAGTAGGTATATAGGTTCATAGGTATATTAAAATTGTTCAACTGAAGGTGCATTTGTGAATAGGGATGGTCCTATGTCTCTACCAAGTGCGAACCATGGCAGGGTTACCCGTTTAATTCCCTCTGTGGCCACCCATTCAAAGATATTTGTTGTATTAAGGTGGACCACCAAATGGAATACGTTAATTTTAAATGCTCGTGCCATTGTGAGGAATCTACTCCAAACCCTTCTCCACAGCCTGTCAGAGTGCTGACCTTTTAAAGCTTCTGCCTGCTGACAACCTGGCCCCAGAGTCGAACTTTTACGTCCCATAAAGAACAGAACATGGAGGTTAAAAATACTGTCGCCGTGGGGATCTTAAAACTGACACCTTTTTTTCTTCCTCTATCCCTGGTAGATGATGGCGATGATGGGATGGAAGTGGGGTGGGAGGTGAATTTCTTCTTTCATTTTTTTTCTGTTGCCCACGTTTTAAAGGTTAACACCATCGATCTAATTTATGGACAAGGGAGATTGGTGTGTATGAGATCATACTGGTGCTGATAACCTGTGCTGTTGTCTTATCAGAGAAGGAAAAGAGGGAAGTCTGACGGTGAAACAAAGAGGGAGATTTTCAGATTGTTATTAGGTTAAAACTTCCAGCTGACTGTGGACTAGTTTGATTATGGGTTTTTATTTTTATTTTATGTTTCAAAAGACATGCCATAGATATCGCATTTAGAAATGCACCAAACAAATGTGGATCAAGTAGAATAACAATTTTACCTGTTCTTATGGTCATCATCTGTGTCAGAACATTAAATTCTCACTGAATCTCTGCAAGGAATATCGTAAGGGTGAAATGACACAACCAAGACATCCACCACTGCAGTTATGTTCTTTATCACTGCTCTCCAAAACAACACATACCATTGTTAAGTGTTTACTAATTTGATCAACCAACAAATCATTTGCTGGTGTCTTCTGTTACAATGAGGATTTCTATTTTCTGATCTGCCACAGTCGTTGTTAAGATCTAGTTTGGTTAAAGGGTCTTTTTCTAAGGTTTCTTACTGGGAGCAGGTTGTGGTGATCGTTGCTTTTACAAGAGAGGAGGTGATCATGCATCCTCTGAGCAGTGCTATATCTTCTGGGCAGATTGGAAACTACAGTGATTTGCTATCAGAAAATGGGCTAATTGGTTAGCATAGTAACTTCAGTAGAAGAAAAGACTTGATAGAGACAAGAGTCAACATTGGTGTTGTTTCCACCTCTGGAAACAGCTGCTGGAGAGTGAAGGAATGAAGTTTGATGCTGAACTGGCAACGTTTCTTCTTAGCTGGTTAGTAAACAGCTGTTAATGCTAATGTTCGCTATGTAGCAATAGCACAACTTACAAATATATCATGGTTAAATATCACGGTTAAAAGGGGAACTACTAATTAAGGTTAGTAAATGATCGTGGTCATGGCCAAAAGAAAAGAATGTTGTCTGTCTATAAGTGGGAGCTGGCCACCCAGACCAGAGTCAATATTATCATTACACTGGTTGTGACAGAGAAGCTTTGCTCATATCTTTCAGTGTGTTCTGAATCTGTGAAGGACAAATTGTGATGGCTGGTGGTTGCAGTACAACACCAGGAATTTATCTTAAAGTCAATAATATGCTTTGAAGTAATCACTAATATATGAAATATGAAGTGAGAGTGGCCCCCTTTTCATGCACAAACAAAAAGAATATCTCTTTGAGCTTATGTTATACAATCTCTACAAGAGCCAAGAGCTGTACAAGTGAGTGAGTGGCTGTGTTTGTCCTTGTCTGGTCTGTGTAGCACTGACCGGCAGCTTCTGGGAATTAAGTTCATCTTCTGTACAACACCTTTGCATTCTTTAAGTGTGTGTGTGTGTGTATGTGTGCGTACCTGCAGTGTGCCACTATGGGCCCAGCGTCCGGTGGGTTGAGGAATTTGACCTGTCGTATGAAGCCCAGCAGTCCGGTGGCATAGCAGGGAACGCCGTGGTCGGGCCAGCTGGTGAAATGAAACTGACGGAGTTCGCGGATCTCATGGTGACCCTTCTGAAAAACACACACAGGGAAGGATGTTGCATATTTAACAACTGCAATTCCAGGAGAAGATTTTGAGTCTTCATGAAATGCGGCAGCCATTTGGTCTCTTGAAGATGACAAATGCATGGATCTCACAAAATCTTATGATGGCCCTTTTGGGGAAGACTGACAAGAAGACATATCATGGTTCAGCAGCCTAATTTACAGCAGGGATTTCATGAATCTAGGGGCTGTGCTGCCTCTTTGGCTTCAGATGGAAAATAAATCGATCTCATGGATGTCAAGATGGCACTTTGGGCCACTTCTGGGAATGAGAGACAGGAAGACTTATCGTGGCTCATTTGCCTAATTTACAGGGGAGATATGAGGAAACTGATGGCCATTTTGGCTCCCCCCAAAAAAGATTAATTGATTTCACAAATCTAATGATGGCCCTTATGGGAAAGACTTACAGGAGGAAATGCCATGGTTCAGTTCAGCTGGATAATTTAGAAGGAGATTATAGACATCTAACTGTCACTCGGCTCTTCTCTGTATGAATGAAGATGTCACAAAGATATCAGGAAACATCAAAATAGTGTTTTCTTATCAGAATATACTTCCATTAAACAAATAAAGTTTCTTTTCATGATGTACCATTTTAGCAGTGAAGACATGGACCCTGCTGCCTGGAAAGACGGATTTTTAAAGACTAAGATAAAAAAAATAAATTGGACTCCACAGCACTCACTGTGGCACTTCTTCGAAAGAGATACAGAAAGGGACAGTTTGGTACATAACAATAGAGATTATGGGAAAATGAAACGGCAGTAGGGATCCATTGTAGCTCTCCGTGTGATAGCATCTTGACATTTTAATGATGTACTTTCTAGAAACACAAAGGGCTGGTAAATGCTTTACTGTCTAACAATGGGGATATTAAGAAACTGAAGATGGCATTCTGATGCTAAAGGGATGGAAGTTAAGTCTCATATCACGCTGCCTTGGGACACAGACACACTGTAATATCTAAAGATTGCAGTGTGCAGTATTTCCTGCTGAGCTGCAAGTGCAGCAGTCCATGGTTGGAAGTCAGAAATTTAAAGTATACTTACAAGAATATTTGGTTGAATCTTGTGTGTGTCAGGGGAGGGAAGTGATTTTCTGTGTGAAAAGCAACGCTACATTCATGATGCTATGATGGCTAACATTAGCTACTGTTGCACAATCAAGATTTTTCTGCCACAGATTTATTTTGAAATGTCATCAGAACTGGATGATGTGACTGAAACAGGAAGTATACAATGGAATGTAGTGGTAGATGAACACTGGGTGGGGCATCTTATTTTGTTGTACTGGGGACACATTTAAGTGTTACAACAATTCTTTCAGCAACAGAGTTGATAAAGTGAGATAATGTAATTTTCTTTAAAGCTGCTATTATTAACATAATGAATCAGACAGTGATAAAAGGAGTCATTTATAGTGTTGAACCTACAGAGAATTATCTTTGGTTTTACAGAGCTTTATAGCATGTTTCAGCCCAGGCCATAACTGTCCTGTTTTGGTTCACGCACACACCTTTCATAATGTTGCTCGATTGAGTTAGCGACAAGCTGATGAACAAAGTGGCTCCATTGGCAGTTAAAGAGCCAGATATTCCCATCAGGGGATGGTAGAGACCAAAAACAGAGCTAAAAGAAAGTGGATGTCTGATTTCATCAGGTGGACAGAAGAACAGCATCTGCGGTTCCATATGGTTCCGTAACTGCTTGACCTGTCAAAACCTTTCAATATTTGATGTGTTTTGAATCCAGGACATCAAACACCTCCGGCTAAACCTCCAGGACACCTCAGTGTATTCTGTCAACCGCACATCAGCTGAAGTCTTGCTTAGTTCCCACCCTGAATTCTGACCTGCATCTCAGGGCATCCAGCCACGTCCCTCCTCACAGGTTGTAGAAATTTCTTAACTTTTTGACAGCTCCTAAATGCGGCATTAGATATGTATGAGCCTTTCTTCAGTTTCCTGCTGTTACATTTTTCTCTACAACACTACAGGCTTCTGCTTTAATAATTCAAACCATGGATTCCATTATACTGCTCTAAACTAAACGGATCTTAAATGGGGGGAGCCATGTCCTCTTCAGTTCAGTTTACTCTCTAAGAATAGAACTGGGGGGAAACTGTTGTTACTGCAGATCCCATTCTGCCACTCTGGTATAGACAAGGTTACAGTGAACTGTTTGCTTTGGCTCAGTGCCTCATGATAACTTGAGAAGCAGGGATAACATTAGGGAGGAGAAAGACAGGGATAGTGGTCAAGAAATGGAGATGGTAGTGGGAAGGAACAGAGGTCATGGAAGAGAAAGAGGGAGGAAAAAGTGGCGGTGAAGATACAGATGTGACAAAAAAAGAGGAGGAAAGGAAAGATGGAGGAGAGGAGATAAACAGAGACACACATAGAGAGACAGAGAGGCATGGAGACAGAGAGGAGAAAAATAAAACCCAGACAACAGAGGTGATTTGATAACTCGACTTCCCATTGATCTGCTCTCTTGTGATGCTGAAATTACTTCTCTAAATCGATAGATGGTGGCCCAACACAGCCAGGACCTCAAACCATGACTGCTTGGTCAAAAAAAAAAAAAAAAAAAGCTGCAACAACATTAAGGTGCACAACATGGTGAAAATAGGTGATGAGTATGTGAAAACACTTTAAAGCGCCTCCTCACTGTGAAAGATGAGAATAATCTCTACTGCCTTTTATGCCTTTCCTCAAATTTTATACTTCTGAAGGCTCATCTGCAACTGATGATTCTACTACAGAACATGTACAACATTTTAGTAGTAAAGCTGCTGGCGTCTATATTTTTAAAATGCTATTATATTAATATAATGTTAGATACATGTACATTCTTCGCTTACAACCTTTCAGAGAGGTTGCTTGTAGATGTACTGTTTCAGTGTGTTTTAATGTTATTATTGTCTGGGTCTCTGGAAAAAGGGTCAGCATCTTCTGCGAGGTCACTGTGACAATGTGCAGATCTTCTCTTCCATCTCATGGTCATGGTGCATGCATGAGCTCTCTAACCACACGTACACTTGGTCACTTGCAGGATTTTTATATTCTGTGGAAACAACGGACCCATTCCCCTTTGTCGTATGTGTTTCCATAGCCTCCATCCATTGTACTGAATAGGACGCTACAAAACCTCGTACAAGATAAAGAGAAGGACTGAAGTTTACTTGGAAATCTCAGAACGACTGTACAGGAAGCTCCTCAGGCGCACCACACCTTCACCACCATGGATTCAGTAAAAATAAAACGGTGCTCAAGCTTATGGTTAAGTCTTGTTTTACTTAGGTTTAGGGGAAAAAACTACTTGGTTGGGTTTAGAAAAACTATGTGGTTTAGGTTAAAATAATTACTTCAGGTTAGGGGACTGTGGCTGTCTTAGTTACAATGGTGAGCACACAAGCTGTGTCCCACCTCAGCGGCCACATCCTTCAGAGGATGGGGTCTACAAAGGTGTGGCCTTTTCTAGCTGCTGTAGACCGGGAAGGTCGAAACTCAGTGAAAAGTTTGTCTTATCTTTGGAAGTTTGTCTTATCCAGTCTGTGCAGCAGACAGAAAACTACTCTGGGTTTTCTTGGGGAAATCAGACCCACAAACCCTGTTTTTTTTTTTTGTTTTTTTTTGTAACGCAGTCCTGTTTTCAGTCTAAATACCTGCTACTCAGCCAAACACCTGTCTGACTGTCTGTCAGTTGTGAAGCCTTGTGCAACCATTTTTCTGTGAAGGTAACATCAGTCATCTTAGGTTGTTGTCTGGAGAAAATCAAAAACTCCTAATAACTGAGCTTGAGCTCTGACTGAAGCTTTTTCATCTGAAAGGCTCCTTCAGTTAAAAGATTTGTGGGAAATAATAAAGTTACGATCCCCATGAGGCCAGTGGGGCAGGTCCACCCAGAGTTAAATGATGACAGGTAGTCCAGAGTTCTCAATCACATTCTCACCTGGCCACAGTCGGGGGGCATTTTTTTGGCATTGTAAACAGTAGACAAATGGTGTTTCAGCTCTCTCCGTGTTTCTACAGTTTTACCTACAGTAAACAGCCTGTTTTGCACCTCTCTCGAGCCACCTGTCTTATCTGTGCTTGTTGGCCTATAGACTGTGTAACTGCTGCAACCTGTCCTGTACGGTTCGGTCACTGCTGTGACATTCAGCTTTTTGGTTCCTGCAGAACTCTCTCTCTCTCTCTCTCTCTCTCTCACGGTCACACAAATGTTCTTTTTCTTTGAGTCTCCCTGTCACCCCGTCGTCCTCAGTGCTCAGTTAATCTCCTGGGATGTGCCATTAATAAACCTTTTCATTAAGATCCTGTTCTCATTATTCACTGCAATTAAAGCTATTTAACTGTGGAGCAGAACCTGTATACGCTCCCCCTCTCCTGCTTTCTCTTTGTTCTGTACACTCACTAACACACACACACACACACACACACACACGTACAGTCACAGAACCTACTGTAGTTTCAAGATGGTGCATTTTGTATTAGTGTGTGTGTGTTTGTGTGTGTGGTGTGTATCTCTATGGATTAATGCATACAGTAAAATGACGGGCATTTCAAAAATCAGCTTTCCTTTGAATTTCAGAGCACTTGTGTACACGCGCACACACACGCAGAGGTGGTATGGATTAATGGCTTGCTAAACGAGCTGACAGCGAAGACTTGAAGACTCGTCTTCATAAGCTGCTTTCACACGAGTGAAGGCGAAAGGAAATAAAAAGGAGAGAGACAGACAGAGGTGTAGAGAGAGCAAGAGGAACTAGAATTACAGCCTCATGGTTGAATCCCTCATTTATTTGCAAAACATTATGACGTGGCACTGACGCTGACTCCTATTAGTCATTTTTGTGAAATTTTGGCATAATTAGAATGAAGTCTTGAGCTATGATAAAAAAATGTCTTCATGGTGACCTTTGACCACCAAAATCCAATCAGTTCATCCTCGAGTCCAAGTGAATGTTTGTGCAAAATATGAAGAAATTCCCTCAAAGTGTTACTGAGGTTTTACTGTGTCAAGGATTTGGATCAGAGCCTTTCTCTCTAGTTGTGAAGTGTGTTTCCATTCACTGTGCAGAGCCTTGGGGAACTGCATCACAACAATGATGTCGTCTGTTCTTCTCTCACATCCCTTCCGCCTGATTACGAGGGCCCCAATTACGCCTTCAAGCCTCGTCGTAAACAGTGAGAAATACAGACAACACTGCTCGCTCGCCTCAAATCCCCGACCACAAACACCGGCTGAAACGGTAATCCAGGTTTTGGGTTTACAAAAATAAAAAAAATGGAAGCAATAAGTAACAAACAACAAGAGTAAGTGAGCAGCTCAAGAACAAGAGGGGCTTCAATCCTACACGAGAAACATTCATTTTCACAGTACACTGATATGGCATCGTGCTGACAGGTGAAAACTCTGTGTTAACACTGAGACAAAGACACACAGCTTCATTATTAACAGGAGAAAAGGAAAATCTTTACATTTACTCATTACTGTTTTCTGTGCTGAGGATGTTTACTTGTTTACCTTCTGGACAGTGAATGTCCGTATGACGTACTCGGCCAGTGGTTCGGTTTCTATCAGGGTCACCTTGATGTCCCCGTACACCTCTGTCTCATCGGGCCAGTAACGCACACACTTCACCTGGAAGAGACAGTCGACAGTCGGAGCGTGTGTTTAAGTCTGTGTTACCAGCTGCACGAGGAGGACGATGATGATGAATATCATAGATGAATAATATCAAGGTTTGTATTGTCTCCTGCATCATAAGTGGGAATTTATCAGAGATTAATTATTGGACATTATAAGGCAATTGAATATTGAATATTGATCATGAAGGATATTTAAAAGTACCAGATGAGTCACAATAATTAATAAACTAATTTTGCAACTTCACTGTGCAACAATCAAACAATTTAATTCAATTATTGATTGATTCTGATTACACTATAATGTAGTTAAGACTTTATCAAATACAATAAAACCTGATACCTTAAAATAATGAATCACCAAACACACACATTTTGTAAACCCTCAGATGATGAACTCACCCTGCCCACCTCCACCAGGTTGGTAACCATGACGATAGAGGCTGAGTTTTCCTGCCAAACCATCCTCCAGAAATCCCTGACCGTCTCCTGCATGGGGCCTAGCACACACACACGCACACACACACACGTATTTTAGACATATAAACATACTGACACACACATGCACACACTCCAACATCATGTTAAAATGCATCAGCACTGACAGCACAGACTTACACAAACACACATATAAAACATACACACTTGAACAGGGAGACTAACGTGCACTGACACAGACGTGCACTCACACAGACGTGCACTCACACACTATCAATCCCAGATAGTGGTTCGGGGGTTTGAGGTAATGGGGTCTTAAATTTGTCAGGGGGATTTTATACGGCGGTTTAGATTTAGGAGGTTGTGGTAATAGCTTTCCAGCCTGAAAGGACGACATTTACCAGGTGGCTGCTAGACACACACACACACACACACACACACACACACGTAGAATCTTCTCATACACACTCATCATGTCAGTTTAATTACCTTGTGTGGCGATGTAATGTCTGGGTCTATGGTACCCCTGTGAGACAGAAAAAAAAGTGAAGCACAAAAAAAGCCTCGTAGTCTCCTCCATCTTTTTTCCCTAATTTTCTCTATTTTTAGTTTCTTTCTTTCTCTCTTCACTTCTTCCATTTCTACATCTGTTGGTCTCTCTTCCTTGTTTTTCTTGCACCTTCTCATCCATCTTTTCCTCCCTCTGCCTGCCTCCCTTTGTCTGTTCTTCTTCTCATTCCCTCTGTTCCTGCCGTCAGTGTCTCTCCTCACGTCAGTTTCCTCCTTCCATCCTCATTTAATTTGTCCCGTGTCCCTCCCCAGTCCCTACACTCCTCCCAGAAGTATAACTCAAGGTCATTTTCCAAATAAATATCAAATTAAATAACAGAGGGGATTTTAATTTTCCCTCCATGAAAAGTGACGACTCTCCAACCAATGATTATCCCCCTCTTATTCACCCCTGAAACACCCCCTCCCATATGAGACAGATAACCTTGCTGAGATGAAAGCATTTATCACTTTCACACTGCCATTAAGAGCACGCTGCACGACGTTATCTCCACTGAGGGGACGCTCAGTTGTTTGATTGAAAATAAACATTTTGTACCAAATTCATTAAGACTCTTATTACAACAGTCAGCAGTGAGTGAGATTAAACTGATAAGTGAAGCACAACTCCTGGAGGGCAGAGAGGAGAGGAGGAGAAAACAATCTGTCTGTGGAGGAGATCAAATCTGTGGCTTTTAAATAGTTCTTAATAGTTCTGTAGTTTTACTGCATGTGAGTGAGTGTGTGAGATTGTGTTTCCATCTCTGTAAAGAGCAATTCCACAGAGAGGAGAGGGTTAGAGGCCACAAGCATAAAATTACAGATGTGCATGTTTGTATATGTGTGTGTGTGTGTGTGTGTGTGTGTGTGTAAAGACTCACATCTATATAATTGGCGTTGATGTAGTCAGAGTGGGGGTCTCCGTCCAGCAGCTGCAGTCGGACTCTGGTGTGGTCGTCTGTGGGGTCAGATAGCACAAAAATACAACAGGCCTAAAGTTACATTTACCCACAGAGTGTCCACACCACGAACACGACAGCGGCTGGTTGGTGCTCACATTTCCCCGAGTGTCTGCTGTGTCTGCTAATTGTGCCTGTCCTCTTTCAGTGCCAGAGACAGACGTAGCATCGCAAAAAGCCTTGGTTGACCATCAACATCACTTTTGACCCTGGAGGACACAGTTTGACTCCTGTCTCCTAGCAACGTCAGACAGATGTTAAACTTTGGTTGGAAATGACGTCAAAACCCAACGTTGGCTGAGTGACATTAGACGCAGATGTTCAGCAGAATATCAGTATTTTATTTGTCAAGATGCTGTTGACGAGTCATTTGGAAGATGTTAGATTTTGGTCACTTAACAACACAACCAACAAAATATCAACGTCAGCTGTTGTCAGTCTTTTATGTTTTTAGACGTCATCCTGATTTTGACTTTTGGCACCGCAAGTCACAACCTGTCCATCTGACGATGTTGATGGTCATCTAAGTAAATTTTGTTGCCTAACCTTAACCAAACCATAATCATAGAAATAACGTTTTACAAATGCATTATAACAAAAAAACACAACTTCTGACCAACTGTCTCGGAAAGAGCAAACATACATGGTTTCACTCAGTATGGTTTTATTCAGCCACTTCTTTTAGATTTTCTTTTTTGTTTGTTTTTTTACTACTTCACTTGGTCTCAGTTGCAGGTCCATTCAGATGATTTTCATGTTTATGACAGAAGCAACAGCAACAAACATTTTGTCCAGGACTCTCCACTGCAGAGTTACAACCAGTATTATGTGGATAAATGGGGATGATGGGACAAACACTGCTCCGTTATGAGCTGCCTCTATCAGTAAATATGAGTTTATTTACTGCCAAATAATCCATAGCAACCTATGACCTTGAAGCAGTATGGCCACCGATGGAAACGCTTTGATTCATGTCTCTGTTTTTATTCTGGTTACTCTCAAATACTTGAAGCCCTCTGCTTTGTCTCACTGGTGATCTGTTGGGTGTTGCATTCTGCCTTGAAGCCATTCACACTGCACTCCACTGACTTTTCCTTCCACAAGTCACTTGCAATTTCCAAAAATCAGAAGAAAGTCAACACAGTTCAAAACTGCAAATTCTTTCAGTTCAATGACAGAACACACTACTGCTTGATGATTTCTTTTTATTTCAAAGCGCTCGAATTGCTGAGCCCTAGAGGTTAAAAATAATTTACACTGTATTTATATCTAAAGAGCACTCCACTTCAAAAAGATTTCTAATAATCTCTTTGCAACTAACCCCTCACAACCTGCGCTGCCCACAAGCATCTGTTTTGAGCTTTTAGCTAAAAATTAAATGTGGAGAGAAGGTAAAAGCAAAAAGGAAAAAGACTCAAACAAGTGCTTAAAGAAGTGTTGTAAAATTAAGCAGTTTTGTTTTTTTTAAGTTTGTTTTAACGTAATAATTTTAAAGTTTTAATCATCCACCTGTTTAATATAAATACATGTCAGCCTCTGAACAACCACACAGGTCGTTTTTTTCAGCCCTCTGATACGGTAGCAGTGTCTCCTGAAAGAGCGCCTCTGTACCAAACACTGGTTGTCATGGTTATAACAATAAACACGCAGACTGTTCCAAGAGCAGCGTGCCTACCTATGTTGCCATGGTTACTATAATTCCTCAACATTAGACGATCTTTGTTGTCATGGTTACAATAACAACAACGAATGGTCATGGATAATAGAAACAACATAAACTGCTGCTGTCACATGGGAATCGAACACCGCTCTCCTGGGTCATATTCATCCATCCACCCCAACCTCCTCCTGACGTGGACTTTGTCGCTCTATAAACTACGTCACCGCACTTTTCCCTTTGCTCCTGTCATCATCACTACGACCACTAGATGTCGCCTAGCAGTGGAGTGGTGCAGAAAAATCAGATCACTGTACACACAACATCTGTAACTTCATTTTACCACAGTTAGAGTAATATCAGTATATAAGATATATACTCTGTGGCTCTGTGGTGTGGAGCAACTGTCAAAATACATGTCGCCAAACAAATCTGCTTTTTCTTCTGCCTCTTTTCCCATTTGTATGTATGTTATATGTACATTACACTGTTATATATTATTTTGTCCTCGGCTCCTTCCTCAGTATTAGAACACGCACTGTACGGGGGTGATTATGCTGATGGGGGGGCAGTAGTTTTGTTTAGTTTGAATGTGGCAGTGGCAGGTAATTGCACATGAAGCAGATGAGATTTAGTCTGATTATCTCCATCTTTCCTTCCCAATCTGAGTCTTTTTCTTTCTGTTGATATGGTCCAGTTCAACCCCCACACTTTCATTCTCTGAGACATACGAGCACATGATAATGATGCTGCTGATAATTATAATAATATCCCTGTAATCTCTCTATTTCTTTCATTCTTATTTTTGGGAACAAAAAAGGAGGGAAAATGATGTTGTTTCAGAGAGGAGGTGGGTGAATGGGTGATGATATGAAGAAAACAAGAAGAGGAGAGTAGGTAAAAAAGAGATGGAGCATCTATTGTTGAGTGTGTCCGACTGGAGACGGTTGCAACAAGTTTTTGTCATGCTAACCCTAACCCAAGCTAAGCAGCCATATCAAAACAGACAATATATGCAGTGCATTTTGTGCCATAGCAGCAGTAGATGCAACAATAGTTGCTCATTTTAATTCATAAGACAATACAAACAAGTTACTTTAGCAATTATTTTGTTAGCCTGTCAGGGTCTTATATTTACCTGTTCTGTTTATCATGAGCAATAGAATAGATAAACTGTGCTTATTTTGACTCGAGGTCAGTTCTATGTTCTCTACATAAATAAATAACAGTATAATATCATTATAAAACAATGCATATTTTAAAAACTTTGCCAACCCTGGGGTCAGTCAACTGAATTCTGACATTCAAGGAAATATTGTAAATGATGTGTCGTATGTAATGATCTTTAAATGGTATGGGTAATTAGCAGACAGATGTACATTTCATATATAAAAGTTTTGGTTGGTCTCGCCCAAATAGTCTCTGAGTAACAGAAACGCAAGTGTCGCAAACGTCCCCAGTCTCCCCCATAAGAGAACAGGGGCTGGAAGAAAAGATCACCTCTGTGTTTGCTAATGCATATAATTTTATTGACTGATACAAAGCTACAGTGGGGCAGAACAGCTTAAAGTTAGCTTAAAGTTAGCACAAAGCTAGCTGGGCTGTTAGCTGCAGGGAAGAATTTTGAACTGTGTCTGAAAATGAGAGCTCAGTGTTTTTTGCTCCAACACTTTTTGCATTTGAGGAACTTTACTCCCTGAAGTTCACTGGTTTGTATTTAAAAAGCGAATTACACCCTGTAAGGGTTTTTTTTATGCAGCCACTGAGCAGTGAGGCCCATAGCCTTTCACTTAACATGCAGCAGAAAAAATGATTTTGAAAAGGCCAGATTTTTTTTTTTTACAAAACTCAGATTCATCTGTCTCAGGAGCTTTTATGTGAGCAGAGCTACTGTGTGCTCGATGACTCATACCTTCAATTGTAATCCATTCCCTCTGTGTTTATACTGGGGGCATGGGAACAATCATGTTGTCAAGTAGGCATGAACATTTTCTTTTTTTTTTTTTTTTGTTTTGCTTTTGGTGAATATCTTAGAATAAATGTGTGAATTCTCTATTCATGGCTGCCACATGATGAACCTTCCAGTGGAGTAAAAATAATCACAAGTACCAGAAAATTTCAGAGAAGCTTCACTTTGAACCCTCCTTGATTCTTGAGAGCACATTAAGGTGCACTGTGGCTCTGGTGATGACCATGGGGTGCAGCTGAAAGAGCTGGAAAAAGGTCAAAAAGGAAATAACCTGCTGACAGACGACCTGTGGGCTTGTTTTTTTACAGGAGGACAGCCTCCGTTTGTCAGCATTCACTCAAAGTGAAGCTGGTGATACAGACGACACAAGCTCAAACACTGAGCCTCAACGTGAACAACTTCTACCTAAAAAGAACGTTGTCTCTGTCGTTTGGGTGCATTTCAGCTAAAGTGAAGATTACACGAAACAAGAGGTCAAATGCAAACACTACAGAAAAACAATTTCACCAAAGATAACAATTTGTTCAATCACTTGGAGCACAGTCAAATTGCCGACTCTGAAGAGTGCATGACTCAAAAAAACAGAGAGAGACGGATACAACCTACAAAAGCTCAGGATTTCACTTCCATTATGACTGACAGTTTCCAGAAGGCCCCGTTCCAACAAGGAACACTGCAGGTCTTAGAGGTAACGATACACGAAGAGCCAATTACTCAGAGAGAGCGACCCAGATCCAGACAGGACCAGTTCCAGATAGCGATGTAATGGTAGTAAGACAAAAGCTGATGGTTTTTATGTCTGATTGACACACACTCAGTTGGAAAGGACCTCTGGAGGAATATGTGTGGCTTCACTCTGATTCACTAGCTGACGTAGAACTGCTCATTCATCATTTTCTCCGTGGTGCTTTCGATAAATACTTCTGCTTGAGACTTCCAGAGTCTTCCAGGTAAACTTTTTTCAGCTGCCACCCCAGCCACAATCACTTACTATGACATAAAGACATGAAAGACATATTGTTGTATGAGACACAATCCTGGACTTCTGGTGCTGAGGGCAGTCACTTCCAGGGCCCATCCACCAGGCCCAACTCCACACCTCACTTACTGCTGCACTGTGTGAACATAACTTGCTCCAGTAGAACCAAATACTATCAATGAACGTACAGAAAAGCTGCATATAATCTGGGTTCTTGCACTGGATCCGCTCCTTGATTATCATTTGCAGGATCACCTTGAGGAGGATTATTTATGCAGCTTCTATCAGAGTAATTTTCCAGTTCTGGCTGAGTGGCAACAATGATGGCAGCATGACTCCACTCTGCTGGTACAAGATACTGTCATCAGCTATCAGCTCACTCACACGTTCAACACTCTCACACAAACCATCCCCCTCTCTGTCTCTGTCACACACACACACACACACACACACACACACATTTCCTGCATGTAAAAACAAACACAACAGGGGGTCGTCTGCCAGCGCTCTGCTCTTCCCCTCCCTGTCTCTCTCTTTTTTTCTTCTAACTTCTGCAACGTCTCCCTTTCCCCATCTTCCTCTGTTTCATCTATTTCTTCCTCTCTTTCTTTTTATCCTCCTCTTCTCAGCTGATTCTGTCCACTGCCCCTTTTCTTCTCTTCCTCTCTTTTTTCCTCCTCCTCCTCTCTCTTGCCCCATACCATCTTGCTCCTTCAGACAGCAGTAATCATGCAGGGCTGGTGTCAGAGGCTGTTATAATATGAGAGCCACTGAGGCTGGAAGGAGGGAGGGAGGGGCCCTTTCTACTTCTCCCTGCCCAGGGAAGGGAGCTTCTAATTGGGCTGAGATGGCAGGAAGTACTGGCTTGCAAACACTGCAGATCTGGACACAGGCCACAGATTTGAAGAGGCTGACAGTGTGTGTGTGTGTGTGTGTGTGTGTGTCTTAACTCTTAAGTTCTGTAGTTGCCAGGTCGATTGCACAAAACACCATAAGTTAAGATTTCTTTAAAATAAAATAAAAATAAAAACAGGACATCTTAGTCTTATACTTTCTAAAGAAGAAAATGAGCTCATCTCAGGAGTGTCTTGTCCGACCGTCTCAAGTTGGATCCCTCGACTTTACCTTTTTTTAAACACCATGGTGAAGTTCCTGTCAAAACTTCCCCACGCGATTAGAAAGCAGTGCACTTCATTAATGCTACTAGCTTCCCAAAAGTGATAACAGGAATAACAAGTGCTAAAGACAGCAAATCAAAGGCCTCCATTGAAACAGTAGAATTTTACTGCTGTAAAATCTGTTTCACTGCTGCAAATGCATCAACTTTTTTTCACTAAGGAAACCTTTTAAGAGATTCCATGCACCACCCTTAAGTAAGTCCTTCAGCTAAGGAGAAATAAAACCTTAAGTTTAATTTTTAAGTAGAACACTGATAGTGGTTTGTGCAACCAGCCTCTGGGTCTAGATCAATATACTTGAATCATGTATTTGCTCAAGCCCATCTCCTAGATCTAGATCTAGAGCTGATATAGAAATACATATATAGAGTAGACACACATGCTTCTGTTGGCATCTGTAGCACTGGAGTAACAACAAAGTCATCAGATGCTGTGATGTCCAAGGGCGAAGGGCCACAAACCCATTACTCATTAATGAGCTCCACTCCTATGCTCAGTCTTCCTCTCCTCATAACCTTGCAACTCCCTCCCCTCCCCCCTCCTCCTCTCCTCCTCCTCTCCTCTCTACTCAACTCTCTGCTTTTAGTTTGGCTCCATTTTCTCTCTCTGTGACTCATCTTTTTTTTCCTGATCCTCTTCTCTCTCAAGTCTTGTCATTACCCCAGCAGCCGCTGTAAAAAGTTTTGTTGGGGAGAACTTGTTAACTTGAGGGGTCCAGAAAAGGCCAAACAAAATAGACTTCTGTGTTTTTATCTCAGAGAGATTTGCAGGGGGAGGCTGAATGTAGCAGAAAGCTGTAATTTGGAGACATCAGATCAGATTGTGCTGAAAGCCTGCACACAGCCGCTGTGCACAAATACAATGAGCAGGAGCCACCAGCGCCTAATGACTGCTGTTGTAGCATGACAGCAAACAGCAGCAGCTGTTTTTGGTCACGATGAGGTTTTATACTACACATCACCAAAAGGAAGACCCACATAATATACTGCAAATACCTTAATTGGAGCGGGAGATAATCTATGGAGTCATTATCTTCCAGTTTCATGAATATGTTGCATTTTATTGCTTCTCAAGGCCAATGGCTACCCCAGATTGTTCCCGCTTGATGAGGCAAAAAGACATTTAAAATGTACTTAGCTTATATAATACTCACACCACTGAAAAATTTACTAATGAAATTCCTCTATGGCCCAACTCAGATCAGATTTGAAAATTTAAATGATCTATGACCTTTTCTGAACTATGTATGAGAGCCTAGCAAGGATTTTTTCATTTGCCTACAAATCCCTGCCCCAAATATATCTTTATTCCAATAAGAGGGTATTTTCTTTCAGTACATATAACTTGTGTATGTTTGAGATTTTTTTTTAAGTCTAAATGAAAATATTCTCACCACACGTTTTAGCTACAACACCATCTTGATGCTTATTTGTTTAAATAGAGTTTGTCATTAAAGGTCCCATCCAGTCTAAAGGTAGATCTCCATGTGTTTGTGATTATAAAGCAGGTCTAGGTTCTATATTAATACTGTGAAAGTATCAAAGCCTCAGTCCACAGAGAAATGCACACAGCCTGTATTCAGAAACTGAGCCTTAAAACCAGCCGTCAGGACTTCTGCAACTTTGGGATGTCACAACTAAGCAGTCACCACCCTCAGCCCTACCTCAAGCCCCGCCCATGCAGAATTTGGTTTCTCTGAGTGTTCAGAGCCTCTCTTCTGATTGGCTCACCTACCCATTTGTTAATAGAGCTAGATGTTGAGACTACACTGAGATTTTTTGCTTCTTATGGACATCAACACTTCAGATAGAGTGTAGGAAAAGTATAAAATATGGGACCTTTAAATTCAGGGGGAAATGTCAAGTGAAAGTCAAATGCATCACTGTGCTGAACAGCAGTTTGCTGCTCAGGTTTTTGTTTTCATGAGTGTTGGACAAAGTAGGATCATGAATATTGACCAAAAACCTTATCAACTTCCTGCAGATATATTACAGTCACTTGAGTTATGAGACAGTTAAACTCTCTGCTTACTGCCTTTTATATTCCATTGTCTTTCTAGCTGACTGAGAAGGGCAGGAAAGTGGAACAGCTGTCGATGGAGAGAGAAAAATGAAATGCTTCAATATGCCCATTAGGTTTTATTTTACCATACTGGAGAAAGACTGTGTGTGGATATTGAGTGGCTCTGATGTAGAATAGTTGCATGACAGGAGAGTTCTCCTACTAAAATATTTTTAAATGACGCCCCCCTCCAATGGTGATTCTTCTACTATTTACTGCAATGATGGACATTAAAGGACCATCAGCATAAAGCAATCTAGGATATGAAGCAGTGAAGTGTAAAAAAAAAAGGTATTAGCTAGAGGCTCAAAGGCATTTTGATGGTTATGTTTTATAAAGCACAAGTACCAACACATAAAGAAACATGGAGAAAGTCCTCTCCAGACATGTTTTAAAATCCTCTGCTATGATTAATATTTTGTTTAACATGGTTTTCCCAGGGCGGCACAGTGGTGCAGTGGTTATCTCTCGCGACCCTATAAGGATAAGCGGTATAGCTAATGGATGGATGGTTTTCCGACAAAAAAAAGCTCATCTACTCTGATATCCTGATTGAGAAACCTGGATCAGGCCTTGGCCCCGCCCACCACCTGCTGGCTCCAGGTGTCCAGGTGAAAGAGCAGGAGAGTATCAAGGTTAGAGGAGGAAACATCAGAGAGACTCAGCCTCATGTTGGAGCCTCAGTCAGACCCAGACTCAGATGAGGAGTCTGTTGAGACCAGAATCAGAGACTAGCAGACGGATCAGAACAGTTAGCATAGTTAGCATCTTTTATTTGTTTATGTTGTTTGTTAACTTGTAACTGGCAGAGGTTGACATAGTGTCAGTGGTTGTGCGAATGCTGACTCTGGCTCTCTGTATTGACAAGGTTTCAGGTGTATTTAGCCCCGCCCCCTGTCCCCACAAGTTGACAGGATTGGTTGGTATGAATCCCTGACTGTCTGAATCTGTTGAGACTGTCATTGGTTCAGTGCAGTTCAGGGTGGAAACACTCAGTCATGGTGTTGACTGATTATTTCACTCATCATGTGTCTTTATTATATAAAAACATCATATGGACGTGTGAATACTCGTCAGCTGCGCTGCAGAGAAAAGACATAACTCAGTTAAACGCTGGTATTTAACAGAGAAGAAGAAAAAACGCTCACAGGAGCAAGTTGAAACTGCTGAACAAGATGTTTCACTCTTCTCTCCTCTCTCTCCTTTCCTCTCATCTCCTCCTCCTCCTCCTGCTCTTCTCGCCTCCTTTTTCAGTAGCCACTAAGCAGGGATTGTGTCTGTCACAGATATACTTAATCAGTTAACTCCCTGTGGAGCTCAACTCACTCACCGCATACACTCCGCTGTCAGGCCAGCTCAAGGCATTAGGGAATTTAATAGCATGTGTGATTGAGTGTAAGTGTGCGTGTGTGTGTGTGTGAGAGAGAGAGAGAGAGAGAGACTGAGTAGCGTGTAAGTGTGTTAAAGTGTGTCTTTCATCACTTCCTTGTGTACTCGTATGTTGTGGAACATCTTGTGTGGCGTGTGTGTTGAAAGGTTTGTGTGTGTGCGCAACTTTGAAAGTATTCCAGTCATGTTTCAGTGTTCAGCCGACGTGTGTGTTCCAGTGTCAGCAACTATGTATGTGTGTGTGTGTGTGTGTGTGTGTGTGTTATAGTGTGTAATGCCTTATTAAGACCAGAGCTACCTGCAGCTGGTGTGTCAAATATCTCAGAATGTTGTCGCCTCACACACATACACACAAACACACACCTCAAGATGCTGTTTCCAGCTGTTTGAAGGTTGTCAGGAGCAGAAAAGGGAGAGAGAGAGAGAGAGAGAGAGAGAGAGAGAGGGTGTGTGTGTGTGTGTGTGTGTGTGAAGGGGGGGGCACATGTAGACAGCACAAACAGCTCTCTAAATCGGTACTAAATGTAATGCAATGGCATTTATATACTGTGTGTGTATCAAATAGCAGCAATAATCATACAAATGACAACAATTAATATCTCTGTGAATATTTCTCTTTTGTTTTTTGCTTCTAGTTTTAATATTTATAGGTAAACACCAACCAGCTGCAGCCACAGCAATGATATGAAATATTTGTGAAATAAATTCTCAGTTTAAGCAGAATAATACTTCGCTAACATCTGCCCAGTCTTAGACATGCAAACTCAAGAACAACAGACAGCGAGTGCCATCAAACATGACACAGACTGAATATCCAGATGTGCTTTTTGCGCCTGTTGTTAGTCGAGTCAGTTTCATTTTTCAGTTTGTCTCAGAGGACAAAGTAAGGAGTGCAGCTTGGGTTTTTGCAGTTGATGTGGTTTCATTGGAGGTCTGGAATACCCTGTTTAGCCTGCTGCCCCTGCGACCCGACCCTGGATAAGCAGAAGAAAATGGATGGACAAAATAGATCAGAGGAATCTGTACAATACACAAAGCCCTGTGTCATCCAGACACTTCCTTCACATGCAGCACATCCTCCACTGCTTCCACAGGGTTTGACAGGAGACTGATGCATCTCGAGACCCATCACAGTAAATTAATGAACAGCACCTGCTCTGCTCTTTATCCAGGATATCCTCCTACATTTATAATCACACAGGACTTGGATAAGACTTGTCTTGATGATATCGTGGCAGAAAGGTTTCCAGGCCTCTGCATGTTTACCTACATCATTTTTTATCTTTGGCTGAAACACTTCAGCAGGTCATGAGAAATACATGCTGTTAGTCGTTCTTACGGCTAATCATCGTCTACCCCACTGAGAGACTGACACTCTTTTTCATGAGTGTCAAATCTCTGATTGTCCATGTGACATCTTTGCTTCAGTCTGATGTCCAGTGTCAAGTGCTTGCCTGCAGCAGGCCATTCACAAGCCTGACTGAGGAGGAAAAAGTTATCTGGATATAAGTGGTGGTATGATAGCAGACAGTAATTCATTAGGTTAATGAGAAGTGATTTAGTTGAGCCGAGTTCAGCTTGTTCTGCTTCAGCTTCATGATCCACTTTCCTGCCTCGGAGCTGAGGAGAATGGTTGGTGGTCTAACAGGTGTAGCTGCACTGGATGGGTGGGTAAAAAGAAAGTTAAAGACCCCCTCCAATGAAGAATAAGCCCTGAGCCTTGTTAATGTCAATATGATATTTTTTTTTATATTACACAAAACATATGAACATTATGTCTTTTCTCTGCAGTGCAGCTGACGAGTGTTAACATGTCCATATGATGTTTTTATATAATAAACACGAGTGAAATAATCAGTCGACACCATGACTGAGTGTTTCCACCTTGAACCGCACTGAACCAATGACAGTCTCATAAAAACAGATTGAGACAGTCAGGGATTCATACCAACCAATCCTGTCAACTTGTGTGGATGGGGGGCGGGGCTAAATACACCTGAAACCTTGTCAATACAGAGAGGCAGAGTTAGCATTAGCACAACCACTAACACTATGTCAGCCTCTGCCAGTTACAAGTTAACAAACAATATAAACTAATAAAAGATGCTAACTATCCTCACGGTTCTGATCCGTCTGCTAGTCTCTGATTCTGGTCTCAACAGACTCCTCATCTGAGTCTGGGTCTGACTGAGGCTCAAACATGAGGCTGAGTCTCTCTGATGTTTTCAGTTTTCCTTTTTTCACTTTCTATGTGTGAAAACCATGTTAAACAAAATATTAATCATAGCAGAGGATTTTCACAAAGTTGAAAACATGTCTGGAGAAACTTTAAAGTCCTTCTTCAGTCATCATCTGATCTGGTATCTTATTCATCAACAATCAATTATCACACACTGTCAATGATCACAGCTCATCATGATCAGCTATCAACAAATATCCAATCGTCAACCCCCTGAAGTTTTATAAAGATGAAATATAATCACTCACAATTCTCCACCTTCTAATTAAAAAATACAGTCCTTGTTAAAATCATCGCCTGATGCTTTCTCTTTTTTTTGCTAATAAACAGCAACAGTTAAAAATCATCATCAAAATTTGGCATGTGTTGTTATTACTGTGTCGTTGTTGCCCACCGACGGCTTCTGAAGAGGAACAATGATTAACAGCAATCACCGTCAACGGTATCAATAATACCTCCGCTGGTGTTGAAAATCAGCCTCATTATCACCATTATCTATGTGCTTACCTCCCACTGGGAGCTGCAACAGCAACCATTTCATCATCTGGTGCTGGGGGGCTGGCAAAGCTAATCAGTCTTTTCTGGAGAGTTTGTTTCTTGTTGTTTTATTTATTTATTTTTACAATTTATCCTGAAAATGTGTCACTCTGTCACACCAGATTTCTGTTCAGAGCAGAGGGATCAACATGAGAGAGGAAATATGGACGCCAACTCCTCCACCCAACACAAGTCACATTGGCTTCATTTTTCTGAATGAAACTCTTATTCTATACGTTTGTATCCAGAGCTGTTCTTTGTGGGTCGGATTCAGGCCCCGACATACAACAGCATGCAATTATATTTTAGTCAACAGGGAAGTACTTATTTTAACCCAAACCACCATCTTTTCCCAAACCTAACCAGGTCATGACCGTTGTTATAGTAACCAGGAGGTGGACCTCCCCTTGAAGCTCTTAAGATCATGCTCCAAAAAAAGTAGCATCTTTTTCACAGTAAATTATTAAAACATAAGAAGAATTTTCCAGAAAACACAAATTTTTCTTGCTTCTCGTTTGCAGGTGGAATAATGTTGCAGCAGTTCTGCACTGATACAGTCAATCAGCCACAAACCAGACTGTTGTGATCTGTACAAGCCTGAGTGCAGAGTGTGTGCATGTGTGCAGACTGCAGGTACAGGACTTTCTTATTCACTGAACTTCTACGTACGTACAGAGTGTGTGTTTATTTGTATAACACTCTGTGTGTGTGTGTGTGTGTACGACAGCTCGGGGATGCTAATATTTGTTGTGGTTCTTTGGTCAACACTTCAGAGGAGTTGTTGGCGTTCTGACTTCAGAGCAGCTCAGCAGACGTGTTGAGAATCGGTGCCAGAGAGGATAAGAGAGGAGGAGGGGGGAGACCCACACTATGTACAGCTGCATATGAAGCTAACGCACAACACACACACACACACACACGCAATCATACAAACACACAAACACACATGGTGCTGTGCTTGTTTTCATAACCTTTCTTGTTTCACGCACACTCACAGAAACAAGACGCCCTCAGCCTCTTATTCTGTCTCTCACTCACACACACACACACAAACACACACACACACACACACACACATCCATACACATAACCTCCACTGTAATGAGAAGCAATACGATGCAGGAGGGGATACTGATTATGCCATCTACACTTGGAGGTGTTACACCGGATGAAGTGTGTGTGTGTGTGTGTGTGTGTGTGTGTGTGTGTGTGGTAACACTGCCTGGCAAAGCCTGACAGCCTGTGTAATGACTCTCATTCACCTGTACACTGGTACATATTAGTGGATAGAGAGAGGGCTTTGGCATAAGTTTGTACATGTGTGTGTGTGTGTGTGTGTGTATGAGAGAGAGAGAGAGAGAGAGGGTGAAGTTCATGACGGAGGAGGCAGAGAGGAACAAAAGAAAGAGAAGATCATGGGAGTGAGGGGAAGAGATGAGGAGAGGAGAAGAAGAGAGAGGTAGGAGAGACAGGAGAGGGTAAAGATACAGACAAAGAAGAGGAGGAGAAAGAGTAACAGTGCAGCGGCATGAATATGCAGATTTTTACTGCATTTAAACATTTTTCCAGTCAGTGCCGAGTGTCAGCATCAGCCAGTAAACTGAACTCCAGTTCTCTGTCTTTCTTTTCTCTCTCTGGACCACTTTGATTTTTGTACTTGTCTATGCATGAATGAATGAAACAGCCACACAGCTGTGGGAAAAGCCAGAATATCTCTCACCTGTTTGAGAGATATACATCTGCACTCACTCTAACAATAACTCCCGCCCTGTCATCCTCAGTAACCAGCCTGTAGAGAGCTAACCAGTGACTGTTAATCAGGAAGCTGAGGAGCTCTGGTGTGAGCCAACACATGCTAGAAATGACAAACAGGAGCCTGGTGGAAAGCAGCAGCTTGGTTCAGCAACAGTGAAAACATGTTCTCTAATAGTGTTAACATTGCAGGTGATTGGCAGGTCACATAATGTTTGACAGTGCTGTACACAGGAAGGCTAAACTCACAGTTACAGTCACACACACTACACTCAAGAGCTTGAGCTGGCCGTCAATTCAGGGCCCCAAGGACCCGCTGGAACATATAAAAGTCTTTTATTCCCTAAAGTACACAGGCACTGGACAAAAGATGAAAGCATCAGAAACACTTGTTACTTGTATTTTTAGAGGATCTGCTCTCTGGTATTTATTTAACCCACGTGCTCATCTGCACTATTGTATGTCGTACATGTTGAATGTTTTTAATGGTGTGTTGTGTTATATGGTTTGTATGTATTTTTTTTTTTTACTGGACCTTGGCAGAAGCCAAAGACAATTTTTCACTGAGATGGACAATAAAATCAATCAATCAATCAATCAATCAATCAATCACCTCAAACAGTGAACATCGTGAGAGGCAGAGAGAGGAACAAAACATGCACTACAGAAGTGTGTATATCTATAACTGAGAAAGGACGTTGTTTTTTCTTTCCAAATTCTCCAGAGTTAAAGACATTAAAACAACAGAGCGAAATATTCAGTTCAATACAGAAAGCCTTAGATTTTCTGAGGTTTATTGCTCAGTATTCCCAGTGATGGGAAAAAAGAGGCAGTGTGGAGAAATCAATGAGTAAATCAATGATCATTACCAATGTGCAGGTTAGACAGAGTGTTTCTGAATGTTGTATTAAATAAGCACCATTATGACGTTGCTCCTGCACAGCTCCAGAGAAAAGAAAGTAAGTGTTGACTTACTCTGAATCATAATGAAACTAAGTTAGCGCATCAGTGATAGTTAGGATCACTAGCTGATCCAAACACATTCTACAGAGGAAACACTTACAGTTTTCCAAGCAAAACTGGGAAATGACAAAAAAGATTGTTTCTGTTGTTCGGCCTCATTGTGAATTAAAATGTTTCAGATTAGACTCAAAACTTTCTCCACAGAATCAAACCCCCAACGAGCTGCCAGCCGATGCTAACTACTTAAGTCTTAACATCTTCATCAAAATATTGTTGGTTAAACTTCACTACTAAACTTCTTTGCCTTACTTTACCAACAAGTGTCATCTTTAACGCTGCATTTCAGTATTAAACACCTTCAGGCCGTGTGACGACTATTTCAGGCAAAGAGAGACTTCAACTGCACCACTGACCAAAAACAAGCCATCTTGCTCACCTTAAAGTGATAGTTTGGGTTATTTGACCTGGGGTTGTGTGAGGTAGTTATCTATAGTCAGTGTTACCTGCAGCAGAGTCAGCTCAGCTCCCAGTTTAGAGAAACAGCAGCAGCACCTGCACAGAAGCTGAGCGATGTGCTGCTGTGGGTGGGGACATCTCCAAAAACATGTTTTAAACACTGCAAAAATGCCCAAAGAAGAAAGCTAATATCAGTTGTATGCTTTATTTTGAATATCTTCACTGCTTTATTTGCCGTCAAACAGTACTTTTCATTTTTTCAACATTGAACTTCAAGTGCAAAATAAAACATAGATTTAAACTCATACTAGCTTTTATCTGGTGGTATTTTGTATGTATGGTGGATAAAACAGGGTTTTGCTGATGGTCACGTCCTCAGCAGGGCATCACTCAGCTTCTTTGCCGATGCTCCTGCTGTTTCTCTAAACTGGGAGCTGATCTGAATTTTCCTGAACAGCCCCACATCAAATAACCCGAACTGTCCCTTTAAAGAGGACGGAAAGCCAGAGAGTCCCAAACAAAAGAAGCTATCATAGCATATTAGCTGTGTCAAATCACTGACATTTATTTCCCCTCCTCTGTCGGAGTAAAAACTGTTATCAGATATCATGAGAAGTCAATGGTACAAATATGACTTCATATGTGTGGAGAGCTTAATTTTCCCGCTTCAATAACTTTCTACTGAACATAATGGTGCGATGGTGAAAAAACTGCCAGGGGGAAGTAAACAGAACAGCAAAGAGGAAATAGCTATGGTGATTGATTAGCGTTAGCAAGAAGTTTGTGAACGTTTAGATCCCAACAAACACAAACTGACTGAAGGACACAAATGTGTTGTGTGGGGGCACACATCAAAACTGATATGAAAACCAAACACATTTCAACACACCTCCTCTTCTTCCCTAACTCCTCCTGACAACACACGGACCTACACCCGTACAGTATAAATACATCAAACACACACAAACAAGTGCACATACCCCCTCTGTGCACATATGTAAATGCTTGCCAATAAATCTGTTTATTTTGAAGGCACGCTTCTGTTGAATTATAAATGACCATATGGGGAGGTTGTTATATGAAAAGAGAGAGTGAGGGCTGAGAAGGAGAAGAAGAAATGAAAGGAGAGAAAGAAGTGAAGAGGAGGTGAAAGGGAGGGAGGGAGGAGAAAATAGAAGCAGACAGATGCCGGTAATGAGGAAACACCATTGCGCTTTGCCTCAACCCATAAACTGTCAGAGGTAATCAGACAGGATGAATAAATGGATAGAGAGGAGAGAGGAGAGGAAGAAAGGGAAGGTGAGAAAAAGCTAACAAGAGGAGAGATGCATGAGCAGAGTAAGAGGGAGAAACATGGGAGTAAAAGGAAGGGATTTAAAGTGAAAGTGGAAATTTCAAGGACAGAAAAGTGACAAGAGATGACACAAAGAAGAGAGAAGAGAGAGGAAAAGAGGTAAGCAAAGGAAAGGTAAAAAGAGGGTGATCAGTGAGAAAAGAGGGAGAAAAAGGAGAAATGCAGGAAAACAAAATAAGAGGGAGAGATGAAGTTGGAAGTGGATGTTGGGAGGAGAATCACTGAAGAGATAGGAGGACAGGAGGCTGGTAGATTAACATTTATTCAGCGTGCTGAAGAGATTTCAAACATGGCATCAACCGTTTGTGTTTGGCAGATGTCCGCAGGAAGAGCGTGTTCACACTTCAACTCAAATCAGCCCTTTTCAAACTGAGTCAGAAAGAGAGGTGGTGAAAACTAGTGAAGAAGTGAGAAAGAGGAGAAGGGAAAAGAAAGAGGGGCATGATAGAGAATCAGCAGAAAGTCAAATGTCCTCAGAAGGATCCAAAGATCACCAGCTGCCTCTGAGGGGATTTTTCAGGTCTCCAACATGGGTGTCGGTTTAAGTCTTGCAAAGCCAGGCCACAAATGTATCTCCCTCGCTGGGATCTGCTGAGGTTCATTGAGGCATTTGCTTGGGTTAGAGGTGGTGTCGCTTTGCAGACGACTGGATCAGACTTTAACCAGTAAACACAGAAATCATCTGAACCTCCTCCACAGTGAGACTTAAACATGAAGCCTTGCTGCTGCCACTTAGAGGGCTGCCATTCTTCCTCTTTGATGATGACATCCTCATTAACAGATTACAGAACTGCGTTGGCCTCTGTGATTCATCTTAAATTGGTTTAATACAATTGGTTTAATACAGAATTCTCCCTCTCACCCCTCCTGGGGTGGTTTGAGGGTTCTGTGCAGTATCTCAGCTGTTCCTAGAACTGTGTTCTGGACAGAGACCTCAGACGTTGTTCCTGGAATCTGCTGGAGCCATTCTCCCAGTTTGGGGGTCACAAGCCCAGTGCTCTACTCGTTCAGCCCTTATATGCTGCACAACTTTCATAGCTATGCTGATGATACGGAACTGTACATTTGTCTATCACCCGTTGACACCAGCCCACTGATAAACTGGTTCCTTGCACTGATCAAATCAACCTGTGGATGTCTCATTATTTCCTGCAATTGAACAAAGGCCCAGACAGAGATACTGTGCACTAACCTGAAACTTGGAAAGATCTCAGGGTGCTTCTAGATGCTGACTTGAATTTTGAATCCCATATCAGTTATGTCACAAAAAAAGCCTTTCATCATCTTAGAAATATTGCTAAAGTACAGCCTTTTCTCACCCCTGGGGATACTGAGAGACTACTGTAATGCTCTCTTCCCTGGTTTACCTTTAGTTGTAGGCCATTCAGAAAGCAGCAGCATGTCTGCCGTCAAAGCCCAGAAGGACAGCACACATTTCACCTGTCCTAAAGTCCCCTCACTGGTTGCCTGTCAGTTTTAGAATAGATTTTAAAATCCTTAGTCTTCAAATCACTCAGCGGACAAGCGTCTGAATACATGTCAGATATGCTTTTAAGGTAAACTCCCTTCAGACACCTCAGATCCTCTGAGATGGCCTTTTTAGTTGTTCCTAGAGTAAGGACAAAGAAACATGGAGAGTCAGCTTTCTGCAGTGATGCCCCTCACCTGCCACTGGACAATGGCACAATCTCTACTTTCTTTTAAAAGAAATCTAAAGACTTTTAGCTTAAACCTATTTACTTAGCTGTTCTCTCTATTTACTTACCAAGCTATTTGGTCCTATTTCAATTGATTTCTCTGCTTTTTGTTATTGTGAAGCGCATTGTATCACACTTAAGGTGCTATATAAATAAAGCTTGATTTGATTGTGATTTGATTCTTTTTCTTGTAGTTTTCAAACTGCAAAACCACACAATTCAGAAAACATCAAATATCTCTCTCACTCTTCACTGGAGTTGGTTACCCAGTCAGTCTGAGGTGGGAAATAGGCCATAAAGCTGCAGATTCATGTGTCATGAAAACACTCTGGAAATATTGTTCCATAAAAATAAAGTTTTACACAATTTAACTTTTGGGTGAAGGATAGTGTTGGCAGCAGGGGAACATGGTCCCATATGCAGAACTGTACAGTGTGTGCAAAGGAGAATGAATCTAACCGTCAGGGAATTTGTTCCGAGCTCTGAAGCTCCAAAACAGAAAGTAAATCCCTTGTTTCAAAAGGCAAATTAAAGTTCAACCTGACTAAAGAAAAAAAGATAGAATAACCTTTAACACTCAGAGTTTTAGTTGCAGCCAGTCGGTCTGCCTGTCTCACCATATTTCCTTGTTCTAATAAAGACAGCACACAAAGTCATTTCCCCGTGGGCCTTTTAGAACATTTTCTCAAGAAAATGAGCCTTTGTACAATCACAGCGAGCAAGATGGACAGTTTCCATTACCAGGCCCTTGTAATTAAAGGATTTGTGCTAATAGCAAATTTATCATAATTCCTGCTGGCTATCAAGTCCTTGTCAGACTGTTTCATTTCACCACAGTGTTTCATTTTCAACCCTTCAGGTTAGTGCAGTGTTTTCTGACACGACATCTAAACCCTTGTAATGAGATGTGTGCACATGCACAGATCTGTGCATGCAAACACACACACATGAATTGCAAAATGTAGGCTCACAAGCACAATCTCCTGGATCATATTGGTCATGAATGTGTATGGGGACAGGATGGCATTGATACTAATGCAAATGTGCATACATGTGCACACACAATCACACACACAAATCCCATATGGCCTATGAATCCCTTGTAAATAACAACCGTGCTCAGTTTGACCCTGAACAAAAACACAGCTCAAAGCTCCTTTAAAAAAAAACTTCAACCAAACAATTTGCTTCTCTTGTTCCGTTCCAACAGAGGCTGGAGGTTTCCATGTGCAAGTTAACAAGCACACTTACACTTCTACAGAAGAAGCAGGCAGGCATCATTAGCGCGCACAAATCATAGCAAACACTTGTTATATTACACAGCATCATGCTCCCATTTTAATTCATACTCTGATGGCCAAACATACACACACACTCTCATGCTACAGCATGTGCATCACTCTGCGCTCAGCAGTCGGTTTTTGCTCCAAATTGAAGCTTCATTTTGACAAAAGTCCTTATGAATAAAATAAAGGCTGCAGACTTTGATCATAAAAAACCTTGCAAACTTTAAGTTATTTTTTTTAGTTTCCTGTATCCGAAATATAGAAGTTTAGGAACTGAATGTTCTTTTTTGAATGAACTTTAGTATTGATCTTATTAAATGTGCATAATAAAGGTGTTATTTTCTATTAAATACACTGTTTTCCTTTGAGTTAATTGGTCTCACTGTCAGAGGTAGTGAGTATATGAAATATTCAAGTCAGATGTTATAACCCTGACTGATGCATCTACCA